>NW_001813975.1:274637-275497 GCF_000149585.1 Histoplasma mississippiense | reverse complement strand
CACTCATATATATAGATTTTTTGAAAAACCAACACAATAATATGGGAGAGGGGGGAAAGGGTAGAGGGAAGAGAAGGAAATTCATCAATCAGACGGCATAAGCAGGCTGTCTCCCGGAGCTGCTTCTCCGATGCCTGCTCCCCGAATGCCCACGATGGCTCGAATGTGATCCCCGCCTGCGCGACGAGCCCTTCTCATGCTCCCTTTCCTCATGATGATGCATGAGCACCGCCAGAATCGACGTGATGAAAAAGGAACCGATGTTCATGATCCCAAACGCGAACGACGTCTTCAGCATCGCGCATACCTTGGTCGGATCGCGTGCCAGGGGGTTATTGGCGCGCTGACCCGCGAAGCCGAAGGGCCCCAGCGATAGCGTGAGCGGGTCGAAGCGGAAGTTGCCGCAGTCTGCGTTCGCGATGCGGCGCAGTTGGTAGACGCCTGCGATGAAGGAGCCGACGAAGCAGAGATCCACGAAGGCGACGAAGTGGGCGGAGCGTTTGGCGTTGGAGTGGCGGATGAGGGTGTCCAGGGCCCAGAAGATGCCGAGCACGCTGACGATGAAGAGAACGAGGATGTAAGTTGGGGTTAGTTGGTTGTTTTTGACGAAGCCGTCGACGAACCAGGACTTTTTTGGGGGGGGAGAAGGACGAAGTCAGCATTTTAGTTATATGTTGGGAGGGGTATATTATTGTTGTTTTTTATTGCTTTTGCTTTTAAACTCACAAGAATGCCAATGGGTATGATTAGGGTCACTAGCTGACCTATTCGCCAACAGATAAAGAAGAAACCGGCGATCATATCTGCAGACTGGCCCCCCGCCACCGGGGGGGATTATTTTGGCGTGTTAAAATCAAAAC
>NW_001813975.1:271535-274420 GCF_000149585.1 Histoplasma mississippiense | reverse complement strand
CCAACCAAACCAATACAAGCTTGGTAGTTATCTGACTGTGACCTCGGATTTTCCTTTCTTTTCCTTTTTTAAAAAGAATGAGGGTGCGGTGGCTGCATGTGACGCTGCCGTACTCTGAGAGATTGGGGAGGAGATGATTGTTTTCGTCCTCGTCACGATTTGAGATGGGGCATATATGATGGTATATGATGGGCAGTTGTATAAAGTATAGAGTGAAGGGTTCAAAGCATGAAACGAAGGAACAGGATCGACGTTGCACAGAGGTATTAAATACGGAGTACAGCCAACCACAAGGAGAGAGTCGTCCACCTGGCCGACCAGTCGGGGCGTTGGTGCTGCAAGGCTGAAGTTGGTGGGTTTTTAAGAGCGGGTGGTTGATTGCAACTTGTTTTGTGGCTGGGAAGATCGAAGCTCGAGACAAAGAGGGATAATGGCGGGGTCAACATCAGCAGTAGCTCACCAGACCAGTAGTTTGCCGAGATCTGGGCGTCTGGTTAGCTGACTATCGATAAGCCCGGCAGCGGAAGAAAGATGCAGTGCTCAAGGATATGAGACGCAATAATGGACATTATTGCGCTCTATCAAGGATCGGAAACAAGCCCTGTGCGATGTACTCTATACTCCACATCTACACGTTTGCTATTTTTACTCTCTGACGGGATCGATGGAAACTTTGATGATAAAGTTTTCCTCTGATCTGGTCGACTCCCGCAGCCGAATCTAATCAGATCCGTGTCCATGGCAACGTCGGATTATGTAATCATACGTAGGCCTCTTGCTATCCCTATCCCAGAAGGTGAGGGCAAAAGAAATATCCTGTACATAAAACTATGATATTACATGTATAGAGTAACATACGCGCTATTTACCCATGCTGCACTGGGCTGCGCTTTGTTAAGATGAAAATTGCTCGAAGAGTATACAAATTTACAGCGAAGAAAAAAAGAAATCAGAAGGGTCGGTGGTCAGTCAGTCACTTGATGAAGCATAATAGCGGTGGTAGCAGCAGATGCAAATACACAACGGGGATGAAGCCGCTTTACAGGAAGTGAAAAAGAGCACCACCAGCTGAAAAAAAGCTGAAAAAGAAGAAAAAGAAAAAGAACAGAAGCAAGAAAAAGATGAGTTATTCCACAAGTCGTAAATTTGTATATACGGGAACAATCAAAACTGTACCTCGGAGATAAAAACGGCAATTGACTGTGTATATACACACCATGACATAACCCTTATCATCGCCTCTAAAGGGTATACCCCTATTTGTATGGTTCAAACCAAAACAAAAAGGGTGACAAAAGGAACATCCCTCATCATCAAAAGTAAAACAAAACCCGCAATTTAATATATATTAAAAAAATGGGCAAAAACCAAGATTTACAGTATCACAGAGAGGTGGGAGGGGAATCATCGGCCGAAAAAGCATGAAGAAGAAAGAAACCAGGCGCCAACTCATATAAATTCGGCCCCGGAAAGCATCCACGCAGAAATGAGCTTGAAGGAATTGGGGGAGATAATACGGAAAGGAAACAATGGAAAACAATAAAAAAACAATAAGAGCCGGGAACCCACCTCAACCACAAAAGAAGGGGGAGGGGATAAATTCATTTCCGCAAGGGAAAAACGGCGCGAATGTGTAGAGGCGGGGAAAGGAAAGGAAGAGGTAATAACACTTCAAGATAAAGAATGAGAAGTTGCACCACGGCAGCCTAATATGTATGTAGGCAGCAGGCTTGCAGAAATTAGAAGGGGTATCAGTCACGATTTAATTCTGTTTTGCATACGCTGGTGGTCAAAGAACGGGGGGAAAAAAATAAGCATTGAGGTTCAAGCCATCATTGCTAGCGAAGGGAAACGGAAACGGAAAACGGAAACGGAAAACGATGGCCTGGTATTAGAAAAGAAAAAGGGTAGGAAAATATGTTAGGTAAAAAAGTGTGGCATAATAAATATCATAAATTAAAATATCGTGAAGACCCCCGAATTAGGCAAATCGTCTATTCTTTCTTTTAAAATAAGATTCTCTAATTACTTCAGACTTAGTGCGTTCTTATGAATAAGGGTTGTTTCTTATTCAACTTTTCGGTGGCTCGACATGGGAGCTGGGGTGTCCACTGCTAGTCGGGAGCGGCGGAGTGGACGGTGCAGCTGGCGATGCGGTTCGTCCTGGGTATGGCTGGTAGCTCGTTTGTGGCGGTTTATATGGGGTATTTACGTAGGTTGTGGACTCGCTGCGATGCGACCGGCTCCCAGAACCCGGTTGCATTTCAAACGCGACTCCAGCGGAGTCACCGCTCGACGAATATTCTCGCTCCAGTTCCTGTCTTCGCCGCAGGTAAGGGTCTGCAGAAGATATCCGGTCGCTAGACATCCGGCGAACAGGTGGGGGTTTTCGCGTGAATTCATCGTCTTGACCCGTGGAGGTAGCTTGATACTCTAAATCATCTGTACGCCGCAGCGGCGCTACCGAATCATTGGATCCTCCCATATCAAACCGGGAGCGGGAGGGAGCAGTGGGATCGGTACCCCAGGTTCGAATTGGGTACGCACGGCCTTTCCTCCAAGGTTCTGAATGGGGAGGGAAATATTGGCGATAGGCGACGTAGCCACATAAAATACCCAGCAATGAGCCGAAGAGCACATCAAAGGGATGATGTCGTGCGTCCATGATTCTGGTTGCCGCAATAAGTCCCGCTCCAAGTGTTGGGAAAAGCGATAGGAATGTTTTCCACACTTCACCCCGGCTATCCAAAAGATGAAATTTACCGGCGAGGTAGAGGGGAGAGATAAAAGAGACCGGCGAAAGAAGCTACAACGGGGATTTTTTTAGTTAATGTCAACATCATCACGAATATACATAGATATAAATATATATATATATATATGTG
>NW_001813975.1:268037-269316 GCF_000149585.1 Histoplasma mississippiense | reverse complement strand
GAATTAAAAGATGACAAGTATGCAAGTGGGTGTCTGTATGATGGATCCTGGATTTAGAATGCCTTACAAGAAAACCGTTTGTAATTCGTTTTTTTTTATCTGTTGTTAGCACTCCTTCAGTTCTGTAGGGTGCTGATGCAAAAGTACCAAGAATTGCTATGGACGCATAGAACAGCTTCACCTGCATTAACATTGAATTCCGGTATCAACTAACTATTACCATTACTGTGATTGTGATTGTTAAGCAGAGTTGACATGGATGAAATAACTTCTCTCCCTTGTAGTTTCAACGTGTTTGTCTCGGAGGCCTTGGTTTCGATTTATTCCCCTTCCTTTCTCGTGTGCCATTTTTACCAGGTCCTCCTTTGGTACAGTGATTTAAAAGCAAAACGCAGCAGGATAAGATGAAAGATAAGACAACGCTACTCTCTCCTTTCCCTTTTTTGTTTTATCGTTCGCCCAGAGGGATGGGAAGGAAAGAGGAAAGAGGAAAGAAATTGGGGGCCATGCATTGCAACAACAGTCCGCCAAATCCCAGCCCCCTACCTCGAAGACAAGATTTCATCCCTCATCAACATTTGGTGATGTAAAGGCCAATTCTAGGGGTAGTAACCTTCAATTAGTCCATCTCTGTTCACACACAAAAAGCACTACCACGAAATATGACAAACTTTGCTGGAAAGAGGGAAACGTTGTTAAGATGAAAATCAAGGAAGCAAAAGGAGGAAGAAACTCACGGCGGCTCATTATAGTCCTGAAAGTAATCCAACTCTGTCGAACCCGCATTATCCAAGCGAAATGCAATCGCCTGGCCCGCAGGACACTCGAAGCTGGTCACGTTATATTTCCGCCCGGGAACTAGAGTCGCGATCTGCAGCTCCTCCTGTACAGCCGGTGCATTTGCATACGACGTAACAAGTGTCGCGGGCGCCTCGAGACGGCTAAACTTCACCAACCCATCGCCGCTGAAACGGTAGTTGCGTTCGGGGAAAAGGAACCAGAGGCTGCAGATCAGCGTTTGGTTGATGTTGAGGGCGCTGGGGATATCGAAGTTGAAGATAGAGGAGACTGTTGGCGTGATTTTGCCGTTGTAGGAGGTGCCGCGTGCAACGTCTGGAGCCTCGGAGTCGATAGGAATGATCAAGTGGGGGAATTCGAAGCCTTTGGTCAGTTCGCTAGGGCAGGATTTGGTGTTGTTCACCTGACCGGCGACGCTGAGGATGAGGAGGAAGAGGGCAAAGATGGGCCTCATGATGGAGCTTCGGGGGTAGATGGCGGT
>NW_001813975.1:246987-266019 GCF_000149585.1 Histoplasma mississippiense | reverse complement strand
CTCGAGATTGCTCACATATCTTTCCCGGCATTTACACGAGTGCATCTACATTGGGGAGGAGCCTTCGCCTCGTGGAATGAGTTATCCATGGGCCCAGACCACTCCGGCGACTGAAAAGCCACCACTCTTGGTGGCGACGGCTTCCCCACCTTTGCATTGTCAAGGGATATTGATCCTACGTGCTTGCTGACAATTGAAAACCCGATTCGAGCAAAGTAGTGGAATCTTCGTGGATACATATATACATAAGTTGATATTTCTTCTTTTCCGTGGACTTTATACCACAGGATAAAATAAAGTGTGATCACCCCTCAATCGCTATTCAGTATCAAGCTCAACATGGATCTCATGATATGTTCGATGTGCGGTGCTCAACACGACACACGATCAGCCAAGTCGTGCAAGGTATGCGATGATCCGCGACAATATATCCCTCCAGAAGGGTAAGATTCATTCTTACAAGCATCGTTGAAACCTTTCACGGTATCTTCCTTCATGCGCCCTTCCCATACAGCTAGCTACACGCTATCCGGGAGATCACAAGAAAGAAAGCATCAACAACAATAAACAATCAAATCACATAACTGACACAATAGCTATTTCCTGGCCCTCCCTGGCTGTGAATGCAGGCAATCATGGACAACGCTCCGCGAGCTGCAACGGTCCCAAAAATACCACAACCAGTTCCGCATGAACAAAAATCACTCCGGCCTCATTAGCATCTACACCGTGCCGCAGGTAGCCATTGGCCAGCGTGCCATTCTCTGCTGCACATCCGCCGGCAACGTGCTCTGGGATTGCATCACTTACATCGACGATGAGACCGTCCGCCGCATCAACGAGCTTGGCGGCATCGAGGCAATCGTCATCTCGCATCCGCACTTCTACTCTACCTCCGTTCATTGGGCGGAGACATTTGGTTGTCCCGTCTACACATCCGCTGAGGACCAAGAGTGGCTGATGCGACGGGCTCCGGTAACGAAAACAATCTCTGCTGCACAAAGCAAAGACGGCCCGGAGAAGTTTACTGGAATCGGTTTGTGGGAAGGTAAAGAGCTGAATCTTCTAGGTGGACAGGTGATGGCTGTAAAAGTAGGCGGTCATTTCCCTGGAAGCTCTGTGCTGTTGTGGAAGGAGACGAAGAAGCTGCTTGTGGCGGATAGTGTCATGGTGGTACCCAGCGGAGTGTACCATGTTGACCGACTCCCGGGCACCACGTCTTTCACATTCATGTGGTCGTATCCGAATTTTGTGAGTTTTCTATTTCTATTTGTGCTTTGTTATTCCCTGAAAATTTCCCCTTACCGGCTATGGGAATGGAATCCTGCTTCATTTTATTCTCCCTCCCCTTCTCTATGATTGTATTGGCATTTCCTACTCATGATCATGGCATGCACAAACAATCTACAATCACGCTGTCAGCCGCCGATGATGGAACTGAGGACTTTTATTCTAATTCTTGTTCCTTTTTTCCCCCGCCTTGTGAACAGATCCCACTTCCCCCAGACGACGTATATGGGATCTGGAAAGCGATCGCAGACCTCTCCTTCGACGACACGCATGGAGCCTTTTGGGGACGCGATACGATCGGTCAGAGCAAAAAACGGCTTCTGGAAAGTGCCCAGATCTACGTAAAGTCCACGGGATACGCAGATCATGCGATTCATCAGGTGAAGATCGAGGGATAGCTGGGTGGTCTAACATGCTCTGGCTTGTTGATGTTGTCCTATGTGCTGTTCTTGTGCTGTAAATACATATATACTATGTCGATGTTGTTTGGGGTAGTAATGAGCACATAATATGAGGGTATTTTGAGTATATATATGGATGGTACAGACTGGTGGTTATCTGGTCAGATGAAATGGTAATTTCAAGAGTTATCGTATTTTCCTGCGACGCAAATAAAATGAATTCGCTAGGTATTCTATCGTGGAACGGTGAGATATAGAAAGTAGCAAGGGGGAAAAGGGGAAACAATAGAGAGATCAACCATGACGGACGATACGTATATATGGTACAGAATAACGAGAAAACATTCACAAGTGGTAGCCACCGGTTGTTTCCCCGACCGGGTGGGAACGAAGTTATGTTGCAATAGACACCACAGTTTAGATAGCTCCACCAGTAAGCTCCTCAGCGATCCTCTTCACTCTCTTCTCCCCAAGACTCCAAATGGTCGCGTCAGTCTTTCCAGCATGCACCAGGGACTCTACAGTTGATGGAATGCCCAAGTTCCAGATATTCTCTCCAACATCCTCATCGTTGGTCCATGCAGGATTCTCGCCATCGGGGAACACCCGCTCAATCTCCGCCTTCAATTGCTCCTCGTTGGTGATGAAAGTCCGGGCGTTCATGTACAGAGAGTGGAGATGGTCTGATCTCTGTTGTTTCTTACTCAGTTGCTTCGCAGCGTGTTTCTTGCGGGAGGTCTTGAGGCGTTGCCCCGCTGTGGGATCGGGGAGGATAGACATCTTGCTCGGTTTCATAACTTCAGGAGTCGATTGCTGCATCAGCCGATCATCTTCTCGTGGGCCCTGGACGAGGATCTGCTCCCGTTGCGCTATTTTCGCGCTGCTGCGTTTCGCTCTGAGCTCGTCACTTTTCTGCTTGCGTGCGTACAGCTCGGCTAGACCCTCACGCAAGTTTTTGCGGCGGATGGCAGCCATCCGCCTCTTCCATTCCACGTGGTCCAACTGAGGATCTCCAGGGTGGAGTTTTGGCTCTTTACTTAACGGCTCGGGAGTGGCAGCCTCAGCGTAGGATTGCGTCGGCTTGTCTGGTCGTCGGGCCGGGAATAGCTCACGGGGCACAGGGAGAATACCCTTTACCGGCTGCTTACGAGGATGGAAAGGCTGTATCGGATGAGGAATGTCGATGAAATTCGGCGACTCGGGCCTGACCAGTGGATATGGGGTTGAACTGAAGGCCCGGACCTGTACTTTGGCAGTTCTGCAAGCGCGGCAAAGAGACATTGCCGACTTCGAGGGGGTGGCCATGGATGGCAATTGGCAATCAAGGGAGTGGGAAATACCGTTTATCCCACCTTCCGTAGGACAATCATGCAAGAAGATGCGGATAGAGGCTTGCTTTGGGAGGTTCCAATGGTTTGTGGTATCTCTCGCGCAAATGACAAGATTTGATTCGGAAGTGATTTTTTGATGGTCTGTGCACGCCAGAAGTCTTGGCACACGCTCCAGCAACGAAAAAGAGAAAAATTCCTCGAGAATTAATTTCTGCCATTGACATTCTCACTGGCCCACAGATATTTACAGCCAACCACCCAGAAGGACCCAGATACCCTAGGCTGACGACTGGCAGTTAGCCTTTTTTTTTCATATCCTTCTTCACTATGGGTACAGCTAAGAAGGAAGCTGCTCGCAGAGAGCGGCAGGGTAAGACAGGAGATGGAATGGGCAATGTAAAGACCAAGGGTGAAAACTTCTACAGGTAAACAGCTACCCTCTTCTGCCTGTGGAATGTGATATGCATGTGCTAATGCCAATATAGAAGTGCTAAGAAGGTCAAGACCCTTAATATGTTCAAGGATGGCAAAGCGCAAAGAAATGCCCGCGGTGAAATCACAAAAGCTGCGTCCTATCAATCCCGCGAAATACCAAACGCTAGGATAGAACCCAACAGAAAATGGTTTGGAAATACGAGAGTTATCTCACAAGAGGCCCTGAGCTCATTTCGAGAAGCGGTCGCTGAACGTGCTTCTGATCCTTATCAAGTTCTGCTCAAAACAAATAAGCTGCCAATGAGTTTGATCCGCGATGGATCAAATACTAATGGACTTAAGGAGCACAAAGCTAAGATTGCTGTTGAGTCAGCACCATTCAGCGACACATTCGGACCCAGGTCGCAGCGAAAGCGAGTCAAACTCAGCGTCGGGACGCTCGAAGATCTCGCTGACGAGTCAGTCAGGATGCACAACACCTACTTGGAGCGGTTGGATCAGGCGAGATTATTGAGCGGTAAATCAGGTGAAACTGCTGAAAATGACAATATAGTTCATGATGGGCAACTCACGACTGCAAGAGAGCCTGTTTTCTCTAAAGGTCAGAGTAAGCGGATCTGGAACGAACTGTACAAGGTCATCGACTCGTCCGATGTTGTCATACACGTGCTTGATGCGCGAGATCCGGAGGGCACACGATGCAGGAGTATTGAAAAGTACATCCGTGAGGAAGCACCACACAAGCACCTGATTTTCGTTCTGAATAAGTGCGACTTGGTACCAACCGGCGTTGCTGTAAGTTATAAAATCACAGCACTTCTCCTTCATCTTTCATGATCGCGTAACATGCCATTGCTAAGTCAAGGCTTCTTCCCGTGCATGTTTTCTTGCCACCAATCTATGGAAGTAATTTGTCTGTTACAGCTTTGGTAGATGGACTCTTGCCCGCCGCCTTGGTTTCATTCTGAAATTAGGGCTGACAAGCGATCGTTTTGAGAGCTCTGTCGTATAGGGTTTGCTGTGTTTTGTTTGAGTTGAGTTCTGCTTCCACTTTATTTTGTGGCATAACAGCAGTACTCTTAGTAACATCTCACACATTCATTTTTACATAAATTGCTTCATTGTGATAAGTTTGTTCTTTTTTTTTTTTTTTTTTGAGGATCTATAGCTAATTAATGATTGCAGGCTGCTTGGGTCCGTGCATTATCAAAAGATCATCCCACTCTGGCCTTCCACGCTTCCATCAACAACTCATTCGGCAAAGGCTCCTTAATCCAGCTTCTACGCCAATTTTCATCTTTACATTCGGACCGTAAACAAATATCGGTAGGATTCATTGGATACCCTAACACCGGAAAATCATCCATCATCAATACCCTTCGAAAGAAGAAGGTCTGCACCGTTGCTCCCATTCCCGGAGAAACAAAAGTATGGCAGTACATCACATTGATGAAAAGAATCTATCTAATTGACTGCCCCGGTGTTGTTCCACCGAGCAACAACGATACCGAAGAAGACATCCTCCTACGAGGCGTGGTGCGCGTGGAGAATGTTGAAAATCCGGAACAATATATCCCTGGCGTTCTCAAACGTGTTCAACCACGCCATATCGAACGGACGTATGGGATTAAGATTTCTAATGATGCGATCGATTTCTTGAGTATCCTCGCTAGAAAGGGAGGCAGACTACTCAGAGGTGCCGAACCTGATCTCGATGGAGTAGCCAAGATGGTCATTAATGACTTCCTTCGTGGAAAAATCCCGTGGTATACGCCACCACCCCATTCGAACGATGCAAACGTGGACGAAAAGATTGAAGGGCGTGAGGGACGGCTTGGTGAGATGAGCCGCAAACGGAAGCGTGATGATTCCGAAGTTGCGCCTTCAACAGGCCCATCTGGTGATACGGTGTCGGAGTCGAGCGAATCTAACGTGGACAATGAAGAGTTCGAGGGATTTAGCGAAAGTGATGAGGATTCAGCTAGCGAAGGAGATAATACCACTGAAAGTAGTGCTGCCAAAATGACAGAGAGCGAGTAAGCGCACTAACTATATATCATTCTCCACGAGGTACGCTGCCAGAAGCGTCAGATACCTTTTAACAAGGCGCCTTGAATTTTGTGGCGTCAACCATCAGTCCGCAAAAGTCGCCTTGTGTCCCAAATCGAGTCCCACTATTCAATAACATGCACGGCGCCTCTCACCAGGCAAATGACATCTACCACAAATTCACGATTCGGGTGCTAGGATGTTGCTGTGCCGTCCACCAAACAACAAACCGCTTAAGGATATAGACCATTGGGCATAGAATCAAAGTTGATCCATAGGCTGATGGAGGAAAACCTATCTCTGTCAGATTACTTAATTGCCCCATGTATTCCCAGCTATTCTACGCAGGATTTGCCACAGACCACGTGGGTAATACGGCCTCGTTTTGTATGAGAATAGCGATTTAGAAGAATATCCATATATTGAAGTAACCTCCTGGTTAATTCAAATGGAAGGGTCTATTGCATTCTGATCAGTGATCAGACATGATTGATACATATTCCGAGCGAGATATTTGCCCTAATCCTGTGATCGACTCCAATTAGAGGCAAAAATCGTGCATCTTGTTGACTAAATCCGGCTGGGTGCTTCCCATAATAGAATTCTGCAGTGAACAAAACTTGTTGATGAGCCTATAATCTTATATGTGTAGCCAAGGTCACTGAATCTCCTTATTGAGAATACACAACATCATAGATATTGCTATCTAAGCCATGATAATTCATTACCTGCATATATACATCTGTACAAACATTGGAGCTCGTTGATTGGGTCACGTGAACGCGAAACTTCCAACCTTGGAACTGTTCCAAGGTTGAAGCTCTTCGTTGGAGCTGTAGGTATCAATAAACACTTCAGTGGATGGATGCAGAGAAGATGCAACCGAGGCCAAAATTGGCACTCTTTATATAAAAAAAAATGCAATTAACTTTTTCTTTTTGCTCTCGACAGTTTAAAGGTCGACAGCCTCCCTCATATAATGGCTGACGCTAACACACAACGGAACATGTCCATTGTCCCTTACGGGACAACTCGCGACGTTGTTTTGTAAGGAAGAGCTACATCTCTCATTAGAAGCTCTGAAGGACATCGTTCCCTAAGGAAGCACTTCTATAATACTGGCCGCTCTACTAACAGACATATCTTTCAGACGGCACGATGATTCGGTTGTGGTTTTCGATCATGCTTCACGGTCCCTCGTCCTCCGCCGCGCACCTCCCGACGCCGAAGTAGAGCTAGCCGACTGTCCTTATTGTCACCGCCCAATGCGGGATTCATCCCAGGAAGCTACTCGAGATTCCAAACTTGGAACAAATTCTGTAGCTCAGCCAGGATTCGTGAACCCCGACTACTTTCGCATGCTGAGTTCTAGCATGCACAGTCCCTCTGGCTCAACACGCCCGCCCTCTCCTCGACGACGATTAGTTCAGCCAGCACAGCCGGAGCCTTTGGCTTCTGAAGCTGAAAGTGGACCTGCGCCCCCATTTGCGAATAAAATATCATCCGCCGCCTTCAGTCCGAATTATTTTAAGCGATTTTTTGTTGAGGAGCGAGAACTTGGAAGAGGCGGGAAGGGGGTAGTTTTGCTGGTTAAGCATGTTCTGGATGGTGTTTCGTTGGGATACTATGCTTGTAAACGTGTCCCAGTTGGAGACGATCATGAGTGGCTGAAAAAGGTTTTGATTGAGGTACAATTACTTCAGCATCTTTCGCACCAGAATTTGGTCTCGTACCGACATGTATGGTTGGAGGACGCAAAGCTGAGCAATTTCGGGCCTAGCATTCCTTGTGCTTTTATACTTCAACAGTACTGCAATTCTGGAGATCTCCATGAGTACATATGCGGCCCGAGACAACCTACTGCCACAACCCAGCAATTAAAAGAGCGGATCCGTCGAAGATCAAAAGGCCAACCAGAGCCTCCTTCCAGCACAGGAGGGTTCCGAAAGCTCCAGTTTGATGAAATATATTCCCTTTTCAAAGACATAACTTCAGGGCTACTTTTCCTACATAATAATGGTTTTATCCACCGTGATCTCAAGCCTAGCAACTGCCTTCTCCATGACACAGGACAAGGGCTAAGAGCCCTTGTGAGCGACTTTGGCGAAGTACAGTATGAGCACGCTGTCAGGAATTCTACTGGAAATACAGGAACTATTTCATACTGTGCACCTGAGGTTCTACGCCGTCTGGACCCCGAAGGACCGTTTGGGAATTTTACATTCAAGTCTGACATATTTTCTCTTGGCATGATCCTCTATTTCCTCTGCTTTGCACAATTGCCATACCGTAACGCGGACATCATCGATGAAGATAAGGAAGACCTTGACATACTGCGTGCTGAGATAAGCCAATGGTCAGGCTTCGATGACGCCCGGCGGATGAGACAAGACTTGCCTGAGAAACTATATTCATTTCTAAAAAGGCTCCTATCCGTTGACCCGGATAAACGACCTACTGCAGAAGAAGTCCTTAAGGGAATCCAGGCTGGAGTTGCAGGTGCTAATACTGAAGGTCGTCGCTTCCACAGTCACAGAAACAATGGAACATCGACTGCTGACATTCGTTCAGGCCTCCGCGTTCTTCCTGTGGATACTCCTTCCAACCCATCCTCGACTCCTCGCAGCCCTAGGAGCCCCAATAGGAACGTGTCCACAAATGCAACAGGATTTCCAGGTGGTGTTCCTGTACGCCAACCGTCCTCCTTTCAGTCAGATGCTACAGAATCATCTGCTCATGAGACTGGCTTGCCAAGGGAACGGCACCGATCCCATAGCGTGGATCATGATCTAGTTCTTCGGGCGACAGCTTTATCTTCTACCCCCCGTGCCAGCCAGCCACAACAACGTCAACGCAATAACAACCGCAATAACAGCGATAATACAAGTCGCACGCGTGTCTCGGATCACCTCCTCCTTCCACCTCCCAGCCGACCAAACCGACCCTCAATTTTCACATCCGCCACTATCTATCGCTCAGTAGAAAAGATCATCAGCTTCTCCCTACTTATCGTTAAGGTCCTGTCCATCACACAACCATGCTCACCGCTGGCGGTTAACCCTTGGATCTTATACCCGCTTCTTTGCCTGGCTGCACTGGATTTCGCTGTCGGGCGCCCCTTGGTGCATGCTGCTGCGTTTGTTTTTCATGTTGTTATTGTGATTTGGGCTGTAAGGTCAGACGAGTTATGTATGTGGATGCCAGAGACATCTACTGTTCATGGGATATAATATATATCATTAAAATGAAGCAAGTGAACGTGGATTGTTTATCATGGGAGGAGAGGCGCAGTGATGATCATGTGGAATTGAATGTTTTGCATTTGACGACGGTGCTTAAGTAATGAATCTGTTTATTATTGAATCTATTGACGAGGACAGGGTGAAGATTAGGAATAGCCTTTGTACATACATATATACCCAAACCTTTCCGATTTTTAATCCAGTAGTGGAAATTACACAGTTTGAGGGCGCCAGATGATATTCCATTCTCTACGAGTACCCCGCCCCTGTCGGCGGGTATGAAAAGGTCCCCGTGAGGAGTATTTCAAAAAAAGGCATATCCTCCAGCCGATAAATCGCAGCACATCTACATAAATAATATAACGTAGAATCTACAAGTAAAAATGTAGTGGGTGAAACGAAACCGCCAGGTAGATCCCATAGAGCCCTCATCCGACCTATTTTCGTTTACCCTTCATCCCTTCCCTTCGCCATGGGGCAAGAAAGGGAGGGGAGGGGGGAATAAGCAAAAAATCTGGCAGATCTATAAAATAAGGGGGGACGCAGTCAGAGAGTCCACTTTTTTGTAATTCATTTGATCTTGGAAACATTAAACGTCTTTTATGTGGTCTGAATTGGTAGGGATGTTTGTATTCTTCGTCTTGAATACTGCAAATCAGATCAGGTTGGGAAAAAAGAGAGCGTCATTCGTGTTAGAAATGAGTCTTTCTTTCCCCCGACGTTTCCGTGTTGAGGAGGAGGGTCACGAGTTTTCTTTTTTTCTTTTTTTTTCTTTTTTTTTCTTTTTTTTTTTTTTTTTGGAGCTGTTGAGGAGGGTTAAAGCTTCACTGGCTCCAAAACTCTAGGAATATGGGCATGTAGGTTACTATAGACAAAAAAAAAAACAAACGGAGATGATAGGGTTAAACATGTTTATTTCATTTTACTTCATTTTGGTCGTCATACACGTGCATCAATCGTAAGGAAATTCATAACTACTTACTTCATCCGCGCCGCCAAAAACCGACTGAGTTTCTTGGCTGGCTGTCCATCCTCTTCTAGAGGAATAATCCCATTGGATTCCTCGTCCTCACGCAAGAACCCGCCTTCTTGATGAATCTTGCGGTTCCGAAATTTGTAAAATTCGGTTGCGATTTCTCGTTTATGCAGGCTTTCATCTAATTCATCTGGATCAGGTGGCGTTGCATTTTCGTAGGATACAGTACGTTCGACTAGTTCATCCGCCAATGTCTTGAGTGGTTGGTCTGGATTAGTAATTGGCTGAGAAAAGGGCTTGGGCTGTGAGGGCTTTGCGGGAAATAGTGGGAGTGGCGGGGTATCAATGGAGGGAGCTGACGAGCGAACTGCGGGTGCTGGCAATGTGGGTGTAGACATGAGATTAATTGGTTCGGAGGTTTGGCTTGCACTCTTGAACCGGGACATTTTCTTTGAGGTTGTAGTGTCATTGGTGTCGCATATTTTCTCTCCTTGCGCTCGTTCCACAATAGCGTCTTGAACAACAGGGACAGACGGTGGCTCTATACGGTGCTCCTTAGCTCGTGCTGGAGGTATAGGAGAATTTGGCTGTGGTGCAATGTCAAGCGCGTCCGCAAAGGCAACTTTTTTCTTCTGCTTTGGGGCTTCGCTGTCGGCGTCATTAGGAATGTTCTCCCGAGGAATAGGCGAATCAAGCTCCTTTCTGACATCCGGTGGAAGGACACTCGTATCAGGTCCAACATTTTCCAAACTCCGTGCGTTTAACTTTTTCTCTAATTCCATCATCTGGCGACGATAGTCATCATCGATCATCCTCCGCGTAGACCGACCATATTCATCTTCTTCCTCATCATCCTCATCACTAATCACGTAGTCTTCGTCTTCAATAGAGAATTCACTTCCTGATTCGTCTAGCTCCAGCTCGGCAACAACAGCACCAACCTCCTCAAGGCCATACTGTAACATTTCTCTTCTCAAGGCCGCATCTTCTGGGGATTCATCTATACAGATGTTGGTAGACTCATCGCCATCACCATAACTAATTTCGGGAGCTGAAGAGCGGTTATTATCCACGACCCCAACAGGGGGCGAATTGGTGCTCAAACGCGTAGCAGAATCTGTAGTAGCTCCAATTGAAGGAGCAGTCTTGGCAACTGTTGTTGTGGTATCTAATTTTGTGTTTGAAACAATTCCAGTAGATGGTATCTCGCCAATCCGTGGTGAAATATCAGGCGGGTTAGCGGAGTCTTTCTGACGTGAAAATTCATTTCTGCTCTCGTCGGCGAGCGGTGCTGTATCGTCAGATTTCTCCCTCGGAAGGTCCATGCCTGCTTTCTTTAAAGCTTCCAGGATTCCGGGTGCAGCCTGGTCAGGAGTAGTTGTAGAACTCGAAATGACGCGGTCATCTTCATCAAGTTCTTCAACAATATCGGTAATAGGTAGCCCGTCCTCGTCGACTGCGCCAGGGTGTTGAACTGTGAGGATGGCATCGAGTTTCCTTTCAGCAGCTGAGATGCGCTTCTCCAACACTCCAATATTTTGCTGAACATAGTCCATCCGTCTTGATATAGCATCCACCACCTGCTGCTTTGTTCTCGTCACCCTCTGTTTCACGCCTAGTAATACCTCAATCTCGTGTTCGTTGACTAGGGATCCGCCAAATTCTCGTCCAATCCTGAGGAAATCTTCATTTTTGCTGTTTTCTTCCAGTGCCGAGATATCATTCTTCAACTCATCGTACTCCGCATCCCACATTCGCCAATTGTATAGGGATTTTCTGAGCTCCAGGATGCTCTCCTCGAGTTGCAGCCGCTGGCGCTCAAGACCGGCGAGGTTATCTGTTGGTTGTGCCATTGTAAATAGAGGATTCAGCGCCTCTATCCAGCCAAAGGAGTAGTATAGTAGCGCTGAGATATCTGTCCATCGGTATTGTACAGATGTGTGATGTGTGATGTTGGAGTGGAAGAAAATCACGGCGGGAGCTGCCAGGCTAACTTAATTCCTATTGGTGGCGCGGGCTCTTAGCCTGACCTCATCATCAAAAATTATTAGTTAACAGGCAGGGACTCAAATCATAAACAACCCGACACAAAACACACCTGGTAGCTGGGATCCCTACCTGCAAACCCCCCAAAACACCTCAAAGTTGCCTCCTGGATCTCGTCATTCACCTGCAGTATGTCGTTCCAGTCCAATGGCACACGGAACCGCGGTGAAGAAGATGGTGAGCCCCTCCACCAGCACTTGCGCAGCCTCAACCTACAGGCACGTCCAGCCAGAGCTAACATGTCTGAGCATGCAACCGATCCAGAGGTCTGTCCTGTGTGCAAGTCATCACGGTACCTCAATCCAGATATGCGTTTCCTTATAAACCCGGAATGTTACCATAAAATGTGCGAGTCATGCGTGGATCGCATCTTCTCGTCAGGCCCAGCCCCATGCCCAGTTGCCGGATGCAATAAAACGCTTAGGAAGAACCGGTTTCGGAAACAAACCTTTGAGGATATTGGCGTAGAGAGGGAGGTTGATGTAAGGAAAAGGGTCATGCAGATGTATGTTAAGGTAGTCTAATTCTGGGGATTCCCCCGCTCGTCTATTTGCATTAGCTTACAGAAATTTCTGGCAGATTGAATCGCCGCGAGGATGAATTTGACAACAAGCTAGCCTACGACAACTTTCTTGAACAGCGCGAGGATATAATAACCAACCTGGTCTCCGGCATCGACGTCGCAAAAACGGAAGCCCAACTCTCCCAATACGCCGCAGCGAACTCAAAATCTATCCGCCGCAACCAAGCGCTCGAATCCCAAGAATCCGCCGCTTTCCTGCAACATCAGTCCCTCGAACAAGAGCAAATACGATTACGCCGTGAAGCAGCACGGCAGGACTACGATAACGAAAGACGTGCCATCCTCTCCGGACGAGAAGACGTCCTCAACCGCCTAGCAACAGGCACCGTAGAAGATGCAGAAGCCATCGCAAAAGAGGGCAGGCAGGGCATGCTCAAGAAATCCTCGGCCCGGCGCAGCGAAGAGGAGCGCCTCAAACGAAAACAAACAGCTCTCCTAGCCGAATCTAAACGTGCCCAGGCTCTAGCAGATGCAGCCGACAAGGGCATCGCACCGGCCTTTGATTCAGACCTCGTCAAAGGCCTGCGGAAGATCAAGACGCCAGAGCCGGAAAAGCCATACGACCCTTTTTGTGGGATCAGGCTCGACGGCCGCGATTATTATCAGCTTCAAGACAATTACCCGTCTACGTATCTTGATCCCATCAAGGATAATGCCCAGATGCTTGCAGGCGGGTATGACTTGAGGGAGTACTACGCGCGCACATTGCTGGAAGCATTTGCTGGGCTGGGATGTTTCATCGATGAAGAAATTGCCGCGAGAAACGCTTCGGCGAACCCGTCGCCGACGGGACTTGCGGCGTCAGCTGCGGCGAGTACGCCCATTCCAGTTGATGAGGAAATGTTATGACCACGTCCTTGTCCATTCGGGTTACTGTTTCCATTTCCTAGCCAGCTTTGTCATCCTTGTATATCGCCTACCGGACCTTGGCGCTCTCGTCTCTCGTTTTTTCTCTTTTTTCAACCGAGCATCATTATCATACCATAGCGACGGAGTTTATGGAAGTTCGTTTGGTTTGGGCTTTATGGAAAAAATCTTTTTACGCTCATGGAATAATCATGCACTGGATGCAAATCAGATACGATTAGTAGTAGTTGGGAAGGGAGTTCCTTTCCAGCGGTGGTGTCTATGCTTTGCGATAATTTAGTGTTGCCATAGTATTAAATCGCCTACGACGAAAATCTTCAGCACTAAAGCCTCAAGTATATGGAATAATCCAAAGGAATCATAAAGGAACATGGAGGCGTTGAAAAATGGCTGGAAAAATATCAACATTTTAAATCTAAAAGCAAGCAAGCAATGTCAAAAACTATATAATAAACTGGAATAGACAATACAATTCGCCCCTGAAATCCCACACAAGTCGCACCTGGATGCAATTAAATGAAAAAGGAGCACACTGTCAAAAAAGTGCGCAATAGGGAAGACAAAAATGGAGACTGACGGCAACGTATAGTAACCTCAAAAAGACGGAAGGGAATTGTCACTTCTTCCAACCCCAAACCAAGAGATTGTGCATATGCGACCAAGAAATAGAATGACGAACCATTCTCACCAGCTCTAGAAACCTTCACCATCGGCTAAATGGTGAGCAAAACCGCTAGGAACGACCAAACAGATAACGGAATTGTTGTTCAAACACGAGAACTCAAGCGGACATTCACTCAATCTAATAATCAAGTCAGTCAAAACGCGAGTTCAATCACGTAAGAAGCCCCTGAAATATAAAACACCCCAAAAAGACACCAATTCCTAGGCACGGGGACATCCACCAAGTTGGCTTTTAAAAACAAAAAGCAACAGGTCAGTCTGAAACCCAATGCCGGAAGAAAATATGCAAAAGGAGAAGATTATACAGTTGGGATCAGTTTGTAATGGCGGTGGCGGTGGTAGCGTTGGCGGATATAATTACTAATTGGCGCTTGTAACGGTCAAGAAATGAAAACACTGAAACAGACAACTCAAGAAGAAGTTAATGAAAAACTGGCCAGGTGTTGAAAAGCTCCTCAAAATGCAAAAGCAAGAAACGCACAGCACGCTCGGCGGGTATATATATGATCACGAGAGCTCTTTTCGGTAATGGATACGTTAGGAAGAAGACTTCCCGGCTTTTCTGGAGAAACTCCGTCCGGTCACATCACCAGTGCTCTCAAACCCTTCCCACGGAAGTTCGTCATAATCACTACCGCCTTCACTGTCATGAGCCCTGGTGGCGTCTTTATCCTTGGGATCGTTTCGCCCAAGACGGTCGGTATAATTACTAGCACCTTTTCCCGTGACCCGGCCAAGGCCAATAGACTGCAATGTAACATCCACCTCATCTTGCGTCATCTCATGGCTATTTTCCTTCTGGCCCTCTAGAACATCATAGAGAGCATAAACCTGATCAGACTTCATATCGATTTCCCTTAAAATAGCCTCGATTGTATGGAGTATAGACTTTCGTTGCTTCTTACCAAGCGACGCATCATGTTTGTTCAATGCTGTCTGTTGAAGAGCAAGTCGCATTTTCAGATGTGCCAGCTCGTCTTCTAACAATTTTAGAACGGCAGCAAGAGCCACAGCTGGTGGCTGTGACGGACGGAGGGTAGGCTCTTCATTATATGGCGATGGATCTGGCATGCGATCGGAGACAGGGGTGGGTTTAGAGACCTTAATGGAGTCATGTCCTTCTTCACCACTATGATCATGGGTGGAATTCTTGTTCATGACACTTTTGCAAACTGAGCAGTTCTTCCCATCATGCTGCGCGACATCATCCAAAACCCGCTGGGCAGCTTCTGACAACTTGAGTGGTTCTCCAGGTTTAGCGGTAACACCATGCATCGTAATATCAGGGAGAATGAACGCTGATGTCATCTCCTCTGTCCTTTTCTGTCGGCGTCTGGTGTCAATGCGCTGCGACAAATCTCTGGTGGTATTCGCAGCCGCCCCTTGCTCCGTGATGTCAACACCAGGCACTTCAACTGTCACCGTGCGCCCGTCTCTAGATACAGCATTCTTCAGTAATGACTTCAGTGGTGCGCTTTGCTTAAAGTTCCCAGACGTTCTGAGCGTGAGATTGTTAATTTTGCTTTGTTCAGTAAAGTCACGGTTGAGGCGGTTATTACGGGCAACCCTTTCTTCCTCCAGTGTTTTGCGAAGTTGGGCTATCTCATTGGTCTGTATTATTCATTATCGTTAGTGGGACTTCATTGAGATTTAGAACCGGGGAAGCCTACGTCAATGAAGCTAAGAAATGTTAAATCGTTGGCTGGTCCATTGCGGTAACGGAAATCTCTTGTTTCCGTCCCCATTTCTCCCTCCGACAGCTCGATATCTTCGGAATATTCAACAATAGGTTTCTTGGTACGCTGTTTGCTGGTGTTAGGAAGCTTCTTTTCGGTGGTATTTGCTCGTGTCTTCGTATGTCTAGTGGGCTGCTGCGCACTAAGATGGGACAGGTCGAGAGAGAATAGCTCGTCATATTCAGTCTGCTTCTGTTGCCGGGTAGAGGATTCCTTCGAACCATACAGCACATGAGATTGCACACGATTCCCGTGAATGTTATGTGAGTTTTGCCTTTGTGCATCAACAGCATTTTTGCGGACTGAAGCATCAGCGTCCAGACTTTCAACACCTCGCGCTGGCCGTGTTCGATTAGTTTCCGTTGTTTCGATTTGGTCTCTGGTGGCGATGCCTCGACCAATTGTCTTGGAATCGTGAGTCTGCTTATGTCGTTTGCCATACGTTGCTTCGGGGTACTCAGTCAGCGATTCAAGTTGAATCTTCAGTTCATCGTTCTCCTGTCCCAACACGTCGTTTTCCATCTTCAGTTCCTGCAAATTGAGATAAGCCACGCCTAACTGGGTCCGGGCTGAGTCGCGTTCTTGTATCAAGTGCTGAATTCTAGTCTCATGGCTGGAAATTTTGCGGGTAAAGATATCTAACCGATTCTGAAGTGCCGAATTGGCTGCTTCCAATCCTAGATAGACCGAGTTATAAGCCAGGTTGTTACGCTTGCGCGCAGATCAATATATATATGTACTCACTACTCCTTTGAATAGAATGGTTGCCATTTCTTCTTCCATCATTAATATCTTCATCACCGCCATACATTCTCAAGGTTTTATCTTGCTTCTGCCAGCGAGTGTTTTCACTCTTCAATATCATATTCTCTTCTTCAATTTCTTCAAGTCTACGTTCCATATCGGATTTGTCCATCTGCAGGGCTTCAAGTTTCTCTTGAAGCAATTTCAAGGAAATAAAAATGGCCTTTTCGTCATCCGGAACGGGGATAGAGTCAAGAGGGAAATGTTCATGGCGCTGGCGATGAGCTGTTCCTACAGCGGGAGGTGAAGTGAAGCGTGTCGTTCGCGATCGTCCCTTCGGCGTTCCATCTTCATAAATCCCGGATACGAGATCAGAGAGATTCGGTATATCAGGAAGAGCAAATGACTGGTGAGTAAGATTGTCCGCAGTGGCACTATTGTCGGCGGTCTTCGCAGCCGGTTGTCTTCTAAGCTCTCCACGATCTACGTCTGCATCATGATGCTTGAGGTAAGGTTTGCCAGCTGCTTTGTTGACGGCATCCACGACTTTAGCACCCTGTCGAGTGTTGCCGAAACGAGTATTTCTCGTAGTAGATGTGATATTTGCCGGTCGTTCATCGCTAACGTATGACCCATCGTACGCTTCACTGGCTTTCGCGTGCATGTCGGACAGAGTACGCCGCTGGCTCCCGCCCTTATTCCTTGCGTCTTGAGGGAGGTTATTATTTTTCAAAGCGAGACTGGCGCGTCGTATCTGGGCATCTTTGCGAAGGCTATCGCTCGCTGACAATCCCCTATTTGGGATTGGGCGCAGAGCAGCTCTGTGGGGAGAATTGCTAAAACGATCTCCCCTAACCAGTGGTGATGCAGAGTATCGACTGTCGTCAACGCTCATGATCGAATCCCTCGAGTCATCTAACCGTTGCAAGGGTTTCTTGCCTCCCCGTCCCATTTCTATAGAGATATCATCTTCCTCCTCTGAGCTGGATGCGTCGGAGAAGTCTGGAAAAGCCCGGTGAAGAGCTGACGTGTCGATGGCGAAGTCTGGTTCTGCTTCCGGATATGCCTGCACGTCGCGTGGCTTTGCACGATTTGGTAGGCGCTGGCGGTGGCTATTGTCTAGCTGTCTCGTTGATACGAGAGCTTCATGATCTGGATCAAAATCAGACGTCGTCAGGTCTCGCGATGCGTGGCTGTCCGCCATAACATCAGAGGTATTTGTGTGGTCGGCTGGCGACATGAAGCCGATATTCTGAATTATACGCGAGAAGTTCTGAATAGTGACAATCGTCAATCATCGTATTCAGAATAATGTCATTCAGAAAAGGGGGCAAAAAACAAAAAGAGCATATTCCACATCGTTGGTGGAGGGGTTTGTCAAAGTACCTTTTTGTACAAGAGATTATTGTCGCCGTCGGGGGGGGCTTGTTATCGCGACAGCAAACAGGTCAACTCGAAGTGAATGCGGACATGAAACTGATAAAAGAAAACAAAACAATAACTCCGTTAAAAAGTAAGCTCCTGCAAGGTCAGTAACGGCCCAATGGTGCGGACGGGTCTGGGTATCGCGGGCGTTGAGAGTCGATATTGCTTCATGCCGTTTTGGGTGGTTTGTTTACATTCTTATTCGGGACTAGCGCCCACCGTCACCGCAACTTACCTGGTTTTCATCCATCTACAGCGTATGCTGCCCTCTCATGGGTTTAACAACCTCAATGGACACCCTGAAGAAGCCGGGAGGGACAATAGCAGAGATTCCCAGGCAAGCTGGTAGTTTACGTTCAATACCAATTTCGTGCGGGGAGAACTGCTCAGTGGCCGTACATCGTTCGAAACGTTGGATGCGCCGAAACAGAATATGGATTGGCAAGGAAGTTTGGCTCGATTCTCATGATAATGGAACAAAAACCGCCATATCAAAACACCAAGAGGACCATCCTTATTACAAGTCAGAACCGGCCTTCCCTCTGAGCTCGGAACGAACAAACGTGGACTTTCGCCAGCGGTAAGAATCAGATGAGATGTGGCCAGTGCAATGCGATAAGAGCTGGTGGAAGGAGGTGGGAAGGACTGTCTATGACACGGCGACAGTCAACTCCCAGAAGTCTGGTCTCTTAGGCGTCAACGAAGTTACATGCCCCCTTCATGGGAGATACTGGGAATAGAAAATATCTTAACTACAATTTAGCACCTTTGTGTGAAAGAATCACGGTTATTATGTGTGGAATATATAGCATTACTCCAGCCAATATTGGGGTCGCTAAATAGCTGATTCCTGTAACGGAATCCACCAAAAATTTTCTACAAATCTTGGAAGACATCTTGATCCGATATTTTTCCCTTCGACAATAAATCAATTCCATTTCTACCCCCTGGAAATTATGCCCATTATGTTGAATTGCTGTGTGATCGGCCTCAAGATTAGAGTTGCCAAAAACCTCCCGGTTGCGAAGCCGTATACAGCCGATCCTCCTCCATTCGTGAAGTCCGAGGCTCAAACTCCAACTCGCTTTTTATTTTTGCATCTTTAAACTCAAACGCCTAGTTCTCTTATGTATGTCAATCCGCTCGCCATCTAGATTCTACAAAAACAGACTCCTGGCCTGCTATGCAAAACCACTCCAGGCCTCTAATAACGTTCCCCAGAA
>NW_001813975.1:243951-246887 GCF_000149585.1 Histoplasma mississippiense | reverse complement strand
CCCCCCCCCCCCCCCTCAAATCATGACCTCCCTATCCACTCACCCAGTACTCTGGCCCCGAGTAGCTATATCCTACCCCCCGGGCCTCATCGAAGTCTCCATCGTAATCATATGCCAAATCCTCGGCTTCTGGATCCCCTGTGCCCTCTACCTCAGCATTGATCTAGCCTTCCCCGCTTTCACCCGCAAGCACAAACTCCAATCTGCCGGCCGCCAACCAAGCTGGTCTGTCATAGCTCACTGCTTCCAGCGCGTCCTCATCGTGAACCTATTCACCGTCTCCCTGCACCTCGCCTTCGCCTACGCCACACGCTTCCAATACTCCGTCTTCACCATCACCCCCACCTACCCCACCCCGCGCGAACTCATCGCCGATTTTACCTACGCTCTCCTCCTGCGCGAGCTGGTCTACTACACCACCCACCGCGCCCTGCACCATCCGAAACTCTACACGCGCTTCCACAAGCAGCACCACAGCTTCACCGCGCCCGTGGCCCTGGCTGCGCAATATGCCCACCCGCTCGAGCACGTGCTGGCTAACATGATGCCCATCGTGCTCCCGCTGGCCTTGCGCCGCGTGCATATCTTGTCGTTCGCGCTGTTCTTGGTGTCGATGCTGGCGGAGACATCGAGCGTGCACAGCGGGTACGACTTTGCCGGCGCGCGTATGCATGATTTGCATCACGAGAAGTTTCGGGTCAATTACGGGGCGCTGGGATTGTTGGATTGGTTCTTTGGGACGGATGTGGTGGGCTGGGATCGGAAGCAGGTGAAAGAGAGTTGATTTTCTATCACTGAAGTTATTTCCTTGGAGTGAGTAAGATATGGGGATAAGTTATGTGATGATATTGCCTTTTTTTTTTTTTTTTTTTTTTTTTTTTTTTTTTTTGTTTTGTTTTGTCGGATGCTTGTATACAGCTTTTTCATATATATGGTTCTAATTCATGCGAGGTTAGGCCAGTTGCGAGATATGTAGATGACATAGGTAGCAAAATACTCTGTTCTCTGTAGCGGCTACCGTGAGTGTTGAGAATGCAGTAAATGGAGGAAGTGGCATATTCACAGAACGCATTGTAGGGCAATTCGAAACCCTGAATTGAGAGTAACACACCCATTGAGACTTAGTGGCCCTCCTATATCCGAGGCTATGGAGATATGGGGATAACTTATATATACCATATACATACCATCCTCACTCAGGCGGGCCAAAGGAAGAACGGAAATCTCCAACTCCAAATAACGACACGCTTTTACTGAGTGTAAATGATCCTCAGATATATACCATGTATTCATCCACCCAAGTCAAACTCCAACAGATATATTATAACCTCCCTCACCAGCGAGACGGGACCTCGAATCCAAATGGTTCACTCCCACATTTCGTTCATATACTGTTATCAGGGGCTCGGGTCTGGTGCGGCGGGGCACGAAATCCAATAATGCACTCCAGGCCTCAGGCCCTCAAGTCGTCTCCGACAGCGCTTCCCGCCCCGCCGCTCATTGCAGAAGACTTCCTCTTCGCAACCCTCGCCGTCGCCAGCCCCGTCAAGAACGTTAGATTTCTCGCCACAGCACAGCAACTCAAAGCCCCACGCCGGAATTACGAATTCCAACTCCTCCAGCGTCGAAGCCATCTGCCTCACCAGCTTGTCCACGGGCGCCAGCCAGGCTTCCTCCCGGCTCAAGCCCTCCTCGACATCGACTGATTTGCGCGGGAGATCTTTCACGCGGAGCCGGAGAATTTTCATTGGGGGCAGGCAGACGAACGGTGCTAGGAGCTTTTGATATGCCTCTCGTGTCACGCTGTCGCTGGAATAATGTGGATAACAGTTTGGTATATTTACCTCGATGCACGAGACAGATTGGAAGCGCTTGTGTAAGGGTCTAGATGTAAAGAAAGAGGCGTCGACGTCTCTGCCGAAATTGAATGTGTTTCGGGTGTATAGAAGGGGAATGCATTCCGAATATCTACGGTGCAAGGAACAGTTGGGGTTTTTAGGAGGTACGCCGGTCAGAAACTATTGCACGATTTCCCCCTCTCGGATGATACATTGATTGGGCGCAAGGCGCAACGCCCAAGAAGGGGGGGAAGGAGGAGCGTAACTCACATCCTTCTGCAAGTTCTTAAAATCGCTAAACATAGACTATCCTGTGATCCATGGCCACATTGACATGTTACTCTAGCGTTCTCGTAATACCCGCTGAGAACTGTATCCCAGAACTTCCGTTCCCACCTCACACCTGTCTGCCGACAGGCTTTGAGAACTTTGTATCCGCGGTAATCTAATGAATGTTTATTTTAGCAACGGTAAACAGAAAAACGATCTCATCTATACGATGACGGAGGTAGGCAATGGGAATTATTAAAATGGAAATGAGCAAAAAGAATAAAAAGGCCGTGACATTCTCGTTGCATAAAATCGAGGTCATAGAGAGATGGCATACTAAGAAGATTCATATGCAGCACTCGATTGCACAACAGAGCTTCGAATATCAAAAATCGGATTTCAGGAGGGAAGACCGTATATAGTGTACAGCTAGATTGCGGGTCTGTGTATGCCCACGGGTCGGAGAAGGGCGATTCGACCCAGTCCGGGAGCGGATGGGTGATGCCGCGACGTCGGCATGTGGAGAGACGAGGTCGTCGCGGTGGTGACTTATCGGACCGATTGTGACAGTAGACAAAGGAGTTCAGGGGAGCATCGGGCGGGAATGTGTAGTATGGATTCGGCATTGTGGATGGTTTTAAATTTTGTCACCACTCCCTGCGCAGCGCCAACAAGTCAAAGCTGCCGGAGAGAGTTTGGGTCTGTGATAGAGTTTTTGTCATAAGAGATTACTGCAATTGGATCTTATGCTGGCATGATATCACGTCCACGCTGGGATGGAGTGCTGATCAGCAGTAGTGCGTCACAAACACTTGGTTATAATAATAG
>NW_001813975.1:238065-243305 GCF_000149585.1 Histoplasma mississippiense | reverse complement strand
TTCGTAACAGCCTAGGACCATAAAGGTATGGAACTATAATCACTGTGAAAATAAGATAAGCTGAAATTCGACAGCAACCGTGGGCGCATTTAACATAGGGCTGGACTGTGGATGGCGAGCATATACAATCGTTAGAAGTCCTTTAGTCTTGCGATAATGGATATATATAATAGCTATCTTTATAGCTAAAGCCTGGGGGCCAGAGCAAAAGGAAGTCGTAGATCAAAATAACGATATGGATAGTCGGGGCATGGGAAGACAAATCACAGTGTCTCTTGCCTAGCCATGTGAACGGGATGGCAGGGGAGACACTGGCGTGACCGGGGCACTATGTCCTGGGGTTGGGATTTCTATTTCGATGCTCGGAACTGTACTAACGGGAGGAAATCGGGGTTCTAACCCTCTTTCAAAAGTCGGGCTCCGATATGCTGGAGCATCACCCCAGTCCAACTGATCGTAGTGTGGCGGTTGATGGATATTCGAGTCCCCAATATCAGCCTCAGCCAGAGTGATGGATCCTCTAGGAGTATCGTTGTCCGATTGGCTAGTCGCATTCGAAAAAAAAGACGAGCCCGATGTTGCGCGCGGACGCGATCCGGATAAGCTGGATAAGGAGGAATTGCCATCAAGGAGCGGTCGAGAATCCGATTCTTGAGAGCTTGCACGTAATCGGGTGCCATCATGTCGAACGTGGCCCACTTCCGCATATGCAACGCTCGTAACTCGCTTCTCCCTTCCACGGGACTGGTGTTCAGCAATCAGTGCCGCTGCGCTTGGAGCGGCACTACTCTGGCTCGCATTTCGGTGTCGCGCTCGACTCTCACGCCGTAGCTCCTCTAATCGCTCCCAATCGCCGCGTTCTCGAGCATCGCGCCGTTCTTGCCTTCGTCGCTCCCGCTCTGCGATTTCTTGTCTTCGCGCCAGCCGAATTTGGTACAATGATTC
Organism: Histoplasma mississippiense; assembly: GCF_000149585.1. Classification (NCBI taxonomy): domain Eukaryota; kingdom Fungi; phylum Ascomycota; class Eurotiomycetes; order Onygenales; family Ajellomycetaceae; genus Histoplasma; species Histoplasma mississippiense. Next base: position 242,360 of record NW_001813975.1, on the reverse strand, counting down.
CATCTGCTCCTCCCTCCGCGACTCTTCCTCTTCTGCTGTTTCAGGAAACTCGACTACAACATCCATACCAGCTCGCTCACCTTCCCTCCCAATGACTTGCTCAGTCGGTTTCGGGACTGGGGAGTATGTGGGCAACGTCATAACTGATCGAATAGAGGTGTTACGATCCACCCCGTCGTCACCGGCTCCCCTGTAAGACGTATTCTGTGATCGGTTGGCACGAGCCTGTTGAGTAGCTGGGACGGCATCCGGGACGGCATCCGGGACCTGGCCATATGCTGTCTTTGGCAACCAATTTCGCCATTTGTTCTTGAGGTATTCCGTAGGGATGTATCTAGGCTCCGCGTTGCTGTAACGGAGGGCTCGGAGAAAGTAGAAGATACAGAGCACGACGATGATAAAAGCGAGGAAGGCAATGGCAACCTGAAGAGGGAAATTGTCAGCCAAACGGGTAACGACTTCCACGAACTAACAGAACTGAAAAACCTCACAATTATGGGGATCTTTGCCGAGGTGCTATCCTTTATGTTATTATTGTTGGAGCGCCTTTCGAGATAGTTGCTATGGCGCTGAAGCGTAGGGAGAAACATGGTGACAAAAAATATCGGCCTGGCTGGTTCAAACGCAGGAATCAATCTCTTCACAGCAAGAACATGGCACGACCAGAACAAGTCAAAACAGAAAAGAGAGGAAAGGAGGAGATGTCAGCGAGGTCGTTCCCAGGACGATGGAAAATTGACAATCAAACTTCTTCATGTGGACAGGCTGGATCGGCAGCGACGAGGTCCCCTAGCAGCTAGTGGCTGAGGCTGACTGAACTGGAAGGTGAGCGAGCCGCGTAAGGAATAATCCTTGGTGTATAAGCCAGAGACATGGAGGAGGGTTATATGGTTACTGAAGGGACAAGGAAAGGAAAGGATAAAACACCAGAGAGAGCGAACGATAGGAAGCGGAAACAGTGAAACACCAATTAACATCGTCGATCCGGTTGGTTGGGAGCTGAAGAACTGTGGGCGATGTTGGACTGTTGCTGTTCCGCAACCAGGTTTGGCGGCAGAGCCAGGGCTGAACAGCGCCAATAAATACATACTCCCCAATATGAGGATAGACCACCCGCCAACATCTCCACGGCCACCGCTGTCACCCAGGCCTGTCATGCCTTGGGAGGCAGTACGGCCAGCCTTCCGGGGCCAGACTATCATTGCCCAACCCAGTCAGTATTCGGCCGAACCAACATCCATAAACGATTCGGGATCAAATGTACGGATATGGAATCCCATCATGACGTTGTGCATCCCTCCTCCGTCACCTTGCTCTGCACACCCGCCATCCCGCAGGAGCTCAAGCAAAGTTACGCAGTGATGCTGAGCCCGGCCTTTTTGCAGTTAAAGATATTTTTGGCCCTGGAAACTTTCTCGGCATAAATATGAGTAGAGGGCCGGGGTGGAACGTGGGTCCTTGCACACACCCGAAATTTCAAAATAGCGAAATCTCAGTGCTGCAACTTCAATGAATCCGTTATGGGGCCCCTGGTGCCTAACTTGGCAGCTAAGCTTCAGGCATCCAGCCTCTAAGCTTGCCCCAATTGTTGGCATATAAACAACCCCTAGCACATACGCTTTCTATACTAGTTACCCCTTGCACCCCTTACATCGCGGACAAGACATACTCTGTGCGTGAGATGCAGGCCCCTCCCTGTCCCTGTTCCGACTCAATTACCCCCATCCAGGAAAAATCCCCGCGACGATACCATTCAAAACTCGGCGGGTGTTGTGTGAGTTGGTGTCCCCGACAAGCCGTCATGTGGGATGATGGTGTGCATGTACCCAATAATTTTCGTCGCGGTTCAATCCAATTACCAGATAGAGGATGCATATGATTATTCAAACTTTGGAAACACAGGGAGTGGGGCCAATCAAAAAAGAAAACGAAAGAAAGAAATAATAATATGCATGCATGCATTGATTGCGTCTTGGTGTATCCATCTACCCCGCGCGTTCTTTTGCGGGAGAACGAGTTCAACAAAGAAGACAAGCAAGCAGATTTACTTGACTGTTGCACACAGCAGGTAACGGTGGAAGAGACGTAGACCCTGTTGTTGTTTTATTTTACTTTATGAAGATGATACTGTGAATAGAAAATAAATAAGCCCCCAAACTAAAACACCGCTAGGATGTTGCATTGCGGACGGGCTATTCATCATTTCCACAATTCGGTCTTCCAGCGCGCGGGTGTACAGGGGGAAACGGTGGGCGCTTAAACGGCCGCATGGTGACAGGGCGAGAAGTGCGTGAAAGTCGTTTGGGATAGGTCTAGCTATGAGACTGAGAAAGGCGTAACAACATAATTTGATCAAGGGGCAAAGTATATATATATATATATATTTTAAAAAAATAAATAAATAAATAAATTAAATTAAATTAAACAATTATGTAAGTAAATAAATAAACAGGAGGGAGACTATTCGTGAATAGATGGCCCCCCTGTGTGGAGAGAATATGCATAGGAGAATTTGGGGGGCAGAGGGAGGGAAATGAAAAAAAAAAAAAAAACAAAAAACCTGGCCTTCGAAAAATCAAGTGTCTTACTGAGAATCATAACCATCCTTTCCTTCCAACATAACCAACCTCCTTAACTCTCCTCCCGCCTTCCCCATTAACTCTAAAAAGGGGCCTTCCTCAACAACACAACCCTTATCAACCACAACAACCCTATCCGCAATCTCCATCATCTCCACCGCATGCGTGATGATTATCACAGTCAGCAGCTGCCCGCCATTTCCCATCAACAAATCCTTAACTGTGCGACGAATCTGCTCTGCGCTGTGCACGTCAAGGTTCGAAGTGGCCTCGTCCAAAACGAGCATACGCGGTTTCCGCACGAGTGCACGCGCGATGACTACACGCTGCGCCTGGCCGCCGGATACGGACAAACCTCCGTCGCCAATTATCGTGTCGTAGCCTTCTGGGAGGGAAGTGATGAATTCATCGATCCCCGCAGCCCGCGCGGCAGAGCGGATGTTGTGGATCGTGTTGAGAGGGGATGAAGGGTCAAGTCCGTAGCTTATGTTGTCTTTGACCGAGGACGGGAAGAGGGTGGGCTGTTGGGGGACGATGGAGATTAGGGACCGTAGGGTAGGGGTGTGGATTTTCTGGATGTCATTGCCCCCGACGGATAACATACTGGCGCCACCGATTTGAGATGATGTTACCGGGTATAAAGCAGTGAGGAGGGAGGCTAGGGTCGACTTCCCGCAGCCGGAAGGACCAACAATTGCGATACAGGAGTTTTCCGTCAGTGTTAAGTTTAGGTTTCGAAGGACAAGCTTGTTGGGGCGGGATGGGTAGCTGAAATTCACGTTTGTGAATTTTAAGGGTGTTGGATGGGATATTTCCAGTTTGCCCTCATCCTCATGCGAAAATCCTTTTGGGAGTGTAGTTAAACGCAATACTCGACGTGCAGTGTCTCGAGATGAGCTGATTTGTGGCACTGAAAATCGGCGTTAGTATATCTGCTAGCAACTTAACTGATAGGACGGGCATACCAAATTCCAGCGCGGCATTAACGTTCGACAGGCTGAAGAGGAGGAGCGAAAAGACTGTGAGGATGTCCTTGGTCGAATATCCGAGCGAAGATGCAAGAACTGCTCCGTAATAAAACACTAACGCTATGTGTCTCATGTTAGTCCGGAAAATACATGCACAGGTTGAAAAAGCTGCCACTGAGCACATACTGTAAACAAAAATGATCGAGGAATTGGACAATCCAAAGAGAAAGCCTGAATAGCAGGCCTTCTTTAAGCCCAATCTAAGTGCCTTCACAACAACTCCATCTAACTTCCTGTGAAAATGAGACTCGAGTGTCAATGCGCGGACGGTTTTGATATTGAGGAAGGTTTCCGAAAATATATCTCCAACCACTTCACCAACATCATTGCACTTTTTCTCCCACTTACTGCTCACGCGCTCGAAGGCCCTCGTCATAGAATAAACAATTGGCACACATGCAAACCCGACCAGAGTTAATTTCCAGCACACCACAATTCCCCAAATAATACATATAACCATTATCACAGTCGCAACAAATATGAATCCTGCGAACCGTCCAACCAAATTTCTCATTTCCTCTGCGTTACGATCCAGACACATAGTCAAATTGGACGTTTTATTGTCTTCCTTCTCAAACCACTCCTTCGGCTGGGAGAGGATACGTCTCACAGCCTCATTCCTGAGGGAGTTAACCCAGATCTGTCCGCAGTATTCAAGGAGAAAATGCATCACGAACGACGCAACTCC
>NW_001813975.1:233791-237867 GCF_000149585.1 Histoplasma mississippiense | reverse complement strand
TCAAAGGCGAAGTCCCTGGAAGCCCGCGACCGAAGAACACGTTAACGTCGGCATGAGACTTAGGTTGGGCTGGGTTTCGTTCTCGCGAGAAATTCCGTCAAGTTCAATGTTTTCAATGATTGACGGCATTTGGGTATGTGGAAGAATTTGTCCACTGGGGGAGGCTATCGGCTGAATTGCGTGGTCCGTGTGGATCATTGACTGAAACGACAGAGTGTGTTGAAAATTGGGGGTTATAGGAGACAATGAGATGGTATGAAAAGTCCGGTTTAATTCTTGATTGGGTCTAGGAGGAAGGGGTTTGCTGGTCTTCTTAAATTTTCTTCTCCTAGACCCTGACACAGTCGAGTGTCCCGTACTATGGAGTGATCGTCCATTTTGTAGGTCAAACATTTCCGTCAGGGCTGAACCAAATGTTTCTTTTGCCTGTTGCTCCAACGCGTGTTTATACCCTCTGCGAACAACTTGCCCCTGATGTAACACGTACATGAAGTCTTGATCGTTTATCTGGGACATATCATGTGTAATTACAATAGTTGTTTTACCTTTTCGCCAGACTCGAATGGCATCCATCACAGAAAATCGGCTGGTGAAATCCAACGCGCTTGTGGATTCGTCGAGGATCAGAATAGGGGTATCTCTCAATCTTGCACGAGCAATCGCAACTCTTTGGCGTTGGCCGCCACTGAATGCACTCCCGCCAGCGCCCACCATCGTATCCAGGCCATCTGGCAGATTGCGGACCGTTTCGTCGAGGCAGGCGAACCGAAGACAATTGAGAATTTTGTCTTCGGTGATACTATGATAGTCTCTTGAACCAAAAGCGATGTTTGTAAACACTGTCTCGTTAAAGAGAAAGCTCTGTTGCTGTACTAGAGTGATGTTATTCCGGATCCAGTAAATATTCAAGTTTTCAAGCGGGGTGCCGTCAATGAAGATAGCTCCACTTGTGGGTGTATAGAATCGCATGAGGAGATTAGAAAGCGTGCTTTTCCCCGAACCACTTCTCCCGACAACAAACGTCACATCGCCCGCCGGGAAAAAGAACGATGAATCCTTTAATACGTAGCAATCAGGACGAGATGGATAAGAGAAAGTAACCTATGAATGTGACGAGAGATTAGCCTTTACGTTTGACTTGGAAGTTAAACATTTTGATATCAATTGCTCACATTTTTGACGCGTATATCCCCTTCACAAAACGTGGGGGATAGTTTCTGGGCTGTATTATCCGTTTCGTCGCAATAGTTTGTTTTTTTCTTTATGAGTTGTTGTAACGCAGAACTTGAGGCACGCCCTTTTTCAAGCACAATAATGTGAGGCAACACATCTTCAATTGCATGTGTAGATAAGAGGCATGCCCAGAAGGCTGTCACAACGTCTCCGGGATTCAACTGGCCTGCTTCAACGAGAGAGATACCGTACCAGAAACCCTGTACGAACATTCCAAATATCATCAGTCTCACGCAGCCAATTTGGAGTGCTTGGCCGAGCGCCTCGTTTCTATACCAGCGCGTCGCGGCCAAGATGCCTAGGGAATATTGTTGGGCTTCGAAGTTTTGACCATTGAAATACTTAACCGCATCGATGCAGGAGAAGCTGCTGCTGACCAATTTTGATGTGCGTGTCAATTCAGCTTCATAGGCTTGTATGCTCGGTTGAATTTTCCTCGAAATAACAACCACTACTATCGCGCAGATAGGTACGGAGGCCAACGAAACCAGGGTCAGCTTCCAGGAGGTGTAAAGGGCCAAAATCAGCGCAGTGACAAACGTAACTACCCTCTGTAAAACACAACCTAGTGGCTGTGACGTCGCCAATTGAAGATCTCGGATCTGTCTGGCTTGCACATGAGCGGGCTGAATGTGGTGAGGATCAGGACATCTTTACTTACGTTTGGAGACGCGGTAAAAGAGCTAAAACTCCGTCCTGTTTCATTTCAAACCAAGATATGTCCTTCTTGAGCAACTCCACGAAGGATTTCTCTCGCGCGTTTTTTGCTTGGAGCTCTCCAAAAGCCATCCAGAATGTAAAGTGACCGGCTTGTAGCAGCAAAATGATAATTCCGAGACCCAATAAATACACACAATGAGCAGATATGGTATGTATCAATTGATCTGAGGTTAGAGAGCCCTCCCCGAATCCTGAAAAGGCTCCAAATATCTTCCCAAGCAGCACAGCCAACATTGGAACAAGGACACCGGCCCCTATAGTGAACAGAGATCCGAAAATGAGAGAAACAGCATGTTTTCTTGAGGTGAAAAAGAATAATGATGCCCAACTTGCATTTCGTGTAGGCATACTGGTCGACATAGAGTTGGGGGAATTCTCAGCAAGCTCCATGCTTCCCTACGATGTAGTGACAGAGTTCAACGAGAGAACCGAAGGGTACGAAACTGAGAGACACGGGAAAGGAATTACAGACAGCTTCGTTGTTATCTCCCAGACCAAGGGGGTGAAGGAAAAAGAAGACAAGGGCATGGTGGGGGATGGGACCGCATCTCATCCCCCAATTGCCAAATGCGTCCCACCATCTCCCGAAGACGGCATTTGGCAAAGAAATAGTCTGATAAAGTGAATATCATAGCGAATAATGAGGTAAAGGAAGAATAGTTAGCTAGAATGATATGAGGTAATATATCGTGCGTTTTAGTTAATTTGCGGGGATTTCTTAGTATTGTTCTTCTCATCAATGGATCTAAGCCACGAGATTGGGTTTCTGGACAACCACATAATACTAGTAGTAGTCATTAGATATTTTAAAGTATTATACGTTAAGAGCGAGTGTGTTCCATTCCGGAAGTTGGCAGAGAGGCCGCTATATAAAGGGAGATTCACCTGTAATCGTCAAAGAAACCAGCGTCAGAGGGTTTTGTTGATGTTTGCTGGACTTCTGTTGGAGATGTTTTTGGTGAGTTTCAGTCCGCCGCCGGGCGCCAATACCACGTGGCCCACCTATCGACAAAAGCGCTAACCAACCAACCTCAACCTCCATCATCAAGCAAATTTTACACGAATTGACTCTAAAAGTACATAAATAGCTGTACTAATAACTCAGTTAGTTAAATAACTAGTTTACTTCATTCATTTGATCCTTAACTAGTTAGATAGATGATAAATTAAGTAACGTACTTCACCACTTGCTCGGCCACTTTGTACTGTGCCACGCCGCTAATTTAGGGCCTGTTCGGTGACCCCGTTCAGGGCCGTATAAGTCCGTACAATGCCAGCTATATACGGGACTCTGCGCCACTGTAAACCGTTGCAGGGGCTTATCCGTACGGATTTGACCTGGTGTTCGGTGGATTTCATGTACTCCGTACAACAGTGTATATAATATGCCAAGATTGCCAAGATAGCCACAAAACCCATATACTGTACGGAGTAGCTTGACAGCATGATAATAAGTCAACAGTGTATGTATTTAGTGCAAAAATTGGAAAATCTAAAATTGATAAGGTTAGATTGAGTCTGTATACTGTAGAACGACTGGTGAGAAGGTCCCTGATCTGTTCAGATCCCGTTCATCATCATCCTTTCTATCATAACACTGATTAAATAATTAGTCACTCTTTTAAACAAGCTAATCTCAAATTGGTAATAAGCTAACCCAAATAAGTCTTTGATCCTGTGATGTGCAATTATCCTGCGAAGCGTCTGAGAAAAAAAAGTTCCAGTTTGTTAGCAACACGGGAACGATTTGCTCTATACCTTAGGTATGGGTGAGAATACCAAACCAACTCCATCTATTCAGCATCTCTGTACCACCTTGGGACCTAGGAAAATCAATGTTCTTGCGATGGTATCAATTTTTATTTTCATATTCCCATTTCTTAGATATGAAGTATCACCTCAAAGTCAACCCATTTTTTTTTTTGAACACAGGAACAATCTGCTATTTACTTGATTTCAATCAGAAAAAAAGTGATCATTTTCAACAAGATACATCTATATTAAATATTGATTTTTTTAATATAAAAATTATATATTTATATTCTTCTTCTCTTTAGCTACAAGCTAAGGTGGTTCACAAATATCAAATATGTATGATGATTGTGTAATTGAAAGTCAAAGTT
>NW_001813975.1:227595-233635 GCF_000149585.1 Histoplasma mississippiense | reverse complement strand
CCAGAGCCATAGAGGGTCGAAGCTTCATAGGGCATAAATCCATCCATGGATTAGATCAAACGAAGGCCATAAAAGAATCATTGAACCATGCTCAGAAATTTTGAATCAACGTTTAACTGTAACCCGCAGGTAACTTGCAATACGCTCCAAATAATTCTTGATATCGTTTGCTTGAGCTAATTCGCGGTTAATGGAGAGGGGCCCCTGCAAACAGCATTCTTAGTCCAATTTACTCCATGGTATACAGACGATTTGCCGCCCTCGAATATGGAGTAACATTGGGTTTTTAAACCCTAAATTGGAAATCAGGTAATTTTCTAATAATGACGACAGGGGGGGCGCGCGGAATTTAACCGTAGCGTTGCTAATTTTGAAATTCAAATACTTAGAATAGCAATATCTCATGCACAACACCAGATATAAGGATTTAATTACCGAGATGAGTATTTCTTCATCATAGAGAACTCATTGCGACAAAATTATATATATGTAAATGATCAAGATTTGAAGATTTGGACTAGATATGCTAGTGTAAAACACTGATGTTATTAGAAAACAAAAATAGCTAGATATTATCACATCTTGTTTGTTTGTTTTTTAATGCTGAATGACTCTCAGCTATAGATAGATACATATCTTAGTAAGAAAATACATCTATATATGATTGTGTTGAGGCAACAACGCGTGAAGTCTAAATACCTGTGGCTTGGCAAATTAACGTAAATATAAGTTAATTCTTAAAATAGTTTCGGTCCGTTTCTGGTTGTTGATATTGCGAAAAACTGAGCTCTATAGCGAACAGTAGGTCACTACTACTATATTAAAGACATAGCAGCTGTTTGTGTCGTATCCTCAGCGGCCTCCGAGAGAAGGGACAAGCGGATATGAAAAATATAGATTGACTAACTGTCGTCTTGTTTCGAAGTTGAGATTGACTGTTCAATTAATTCAATTCATGGATCATGGCAGAACCATGGTCCTGCCTAGTGTTTAGGTTCAGTACGGCAACGCCCTGCCCAAAAGTATTTCTCCTCTCTTCCTGCTCCCTCAGGAAAAATTGACCAGCAATGTAGCGCTGTATGCTACTGAATCCTCTTCATGGAATCGAAATTTGAGAAGCTTTTTGTTAAAGGAACAGGCGTCCCGTCGAAGTCTTTAGATAATCGCCTTTCTTCAGATGACCTAGTGGAATTTGACGAAGGCTTCGTCGATACCCCGATCCCTACGTTGACATGGCGCTCGTTCGCTATGGGCTTGTCCGTGTCGATGGGAGGGTTCATTTTTGGATATGACACTGGCCAGATCGCAGGCGTACTGGAGTCGGATGATTTCAGAAGGCGGTTCGGTGAGCTCGAGGCCTCTGGCGAAACCTATCATTTCTCACGTGTTCGCGCTGGCCTAATTGTGGCCTTGGTATGTTTGCCCTATATATGTTTCCTTAAGAACATTGTCTTCTGTCATAATTGGCATTTGCTAGTCTAATTTGGTTGTTAGCTCTCCATTGGAACGCTCATAGGAGCATTGGTTGCTGCACCTTTTGCCGACAGATTTGGCCGGAAGTGGACAATGTCCGGTTTCTGTGTGATAATTATTGTCGGTGTTATTGTTCAAATGACTTCCGAATATCCTAAATGGTATCAGGTGGTTCTTGGCCGTTGGGTTGCGGGTCTTGGTGTCGGTGCGCTTTCGGTGCTGGTTCCACTATATCAGAGCGAGAGCGCCCCACGGCATATTCGTGGTGCTATGATAAGGTTTGCTCCATCGCTAGCATGATGCCTTCCGAGTGTGAATGGGTAAACTAATCAATTCTCATAGCTGCTATCAGCTTTTCAATACCCTGGGCATTTTATCTGCTAACTGCATCAATTTGGGTACTGGAAACCTTTCGGATAGCGGTGCCTGGCGGATTCCGCTCGGGATAACTTTCATCAGGATATTGATCCTGGGCATTGGGGCGTTACTCTTCCCAGACTCCCCCCGTTTTGATTATCGGGCGGGGCGTATTGACAAAGCGAAAAAGTCATTGATGCGGTTCTACGGCATACCACATAATCACAAACAGCTCCACCTAGAACTCGAAGGAATCCGTGAAAAGTACGAGGAAGATATGGCTGCACAAGATGAGCGCTGGTATCACATGTTTTCCGCCCCCGGAATGAAGCATAGACTTCTGCTTGGAGCCACTTTGCACGGTCTGCACCAGCTCACAGGGGCTAATTTCTTTTTCTATACTGCGGCAACTGTGTTCAGGGGTTTTGGTGTCCAAAACAGATATATTTCACAAGTTATCCTTGGCGCCATTGATTTCGGGGGATCTTGCCTCAGCTTGTATACAGTTGAGAATTTTGGCCGTCGCAAGTCCCTAATAGTTGGCGCAATCTGGATGTCCGTGTGCTGCGCGGTTTACGCTTCCATCGGTCATTTTGAACTCAACGAAGCCATGCCAGAACTCACGCCTGGCCCTGGGAGAGCGATGGTTGTAGTCGCTTGTTTGTTCATGCTAGGGTTTGCCAGTACCTGGGGACCGATAGTCTGGGTTATCATCGCAGAAATATATCCTTCCCGCTATCGTGCCAGAGCCATGGGCCTTGCGACAGCATCGAACTGGCTTTGGAATTTTCTGCTCGCCTTCTTCACTCCCTTTATCACCGAGGCTATTGACTTCAGATACGGTTACATCTTCTCTGGCTGCCTCTTCGTTGGCGTGGCAACTGTATATTTTGGTGTCATCGAAGGTAAAGGTCGAACAATCGAAGAGATTGATACTATGTACAGCTTGCGTATTCCAACCTGGACAAGCGGGGATGAATCACCAAGGAATCCCCCGACGCTCGCTGGTGAAAATCAAACTTCCTATCACAATGGTGCTTCCAACCCATGCGATATTTCCGAACCAAGTTCACGCGAAGATCCAAATAGTTGTGCGCCAACATTAAGACTCTTTCCAAGAATTAGAACCACTTGAAGTCGTCACTGTCGCGTGTCAGTTTTCCGTCAGGACGTACATGAGCTCCCTTGTTGACCTGGCAGTTGAACGTGTGTGGAGCAGAATTAGTTGGATCAACTTTGCGGCATGTTTTTGTCCAAGAGCAGATTTTTTCCCCTTTTGTTTTGCTGTAACTTGTCACTGCAAGAACAGGTTTCTTGCATTACGGCATTCGGATGCCAATTGATTCCCATTGTGTGACTAATAAAGCTAGAGATCCTTACACTAGTAAGTCAATAATATTTCAGATTGGATTATTCGCGTGAATCAAAACTTTTGAAACAGTCATTCGTAGATTTATTTAGGATTTAGGTTAGGATTTGGTTAAGGAGTGCCTATCTGCGCACTTACAAAAGGATCCTATGAGAAATTGGTACGACGACTAATGGTAAATTATATCTCATGAAATTAACAAAATTTCCTTCTTGTTTCTGATCAGAGGGAGAAGTGAGCGATGAATCTCGTGTAATTTCTGTCACTAAGAAGAAAAGGAGAATATGTGTTTTGCATTGATGGGAGGAAAGTTGTCGGGACTACCCACAATACATTTTTGTATCTAACGTCTGTTTTAAGAGCTTGGTTCATTCTACGTCGATAGCATAAGATGTAAAGTAAAACGTCTTCATGAAGTTCGCTGATGATGTCAATGGCACCTGGATTTTTAAAATTCGCCTCTCAAAAATTTGTCCTTCCTGTTTGGGATCTCCTGCTGTCAAGAGTGCTTTCAAGCATAGAAGGTAGGATACTAGTATACATATATCGAGCAGGCTTTCAAACTAACCTGCTTCCACCACACGCCCCTTTTTTAGGTTGGTTTTTGAAGAACATAAATGCAAAGCAGCAAACCATTGAACTCCCTTCTTTTCAAATTTCATAGTTCGTGCGAACATGATGAGGTTATTTCCTGAACACGCCTATGATCGTATATGTATACATTCAAATACCATTGGCGAAAATTTCGATATTGTGCTAGATTTTTATTTTTATTTTTATTTTTATTCATTCCTCGTGGGCGGTTGTGCGGCAAGCGATTCAGGAAAAGTCATGTGGGTACCAAATTGAATACGGAAGCTCAGTGAAACGAAGAGGTCACAGAGCTGCAATAATTCCCTGTGTGTTCGATATTTTGTATTGCGAAGTCTATCAAGCGTCGAGTAGATGATATCATCAAATCCGACAAAGGTGGTTGGTTATATTTTCAATAGCGCTTGTTACGACGAGTCCCTTTTCTCTTCCGGGTGTGCCCGCTCGTAGACCCAGTCGTTTAATCCTGCCCGATTTCTAAATGGAGAGGATATGTTAGATTGACTTCCAAATGAGTCTGATAGATCCAAAACGGACAGTCTTACCTGGCAATTTCGATGGCGTAGAATTGCATGCGAACAGCTATTATGAAAGTAACAGTTAAAAGATATGTAATTAATATGCAAATTGCTGGAGGCAAGGCGTGTTACTGGAAAATGGGAGCTTAAAATTCCGAAAAACAGGTCATACAAAATATTGTCTCCTTTTCCCCATACTCAAATTTAGGATTGGTTCTCAACAGCGTCCCGAAATTATAATCTTCAACCTTCTTATCGTAGGCCATGAGGAAAGATCTCCATCTTTCCTTACCTTCCTTGCTCTTCATCTCATCCTCATTAATCGTCGCCGCCGGGTCGAATTCCGGGAATGTTTCCATGAAATGCTCGTATATTTCATCATCCATTTTTGTCAAGCGCAGACTAGACCCTCTTCTCGTTTCTAGGAGGGACCAGTATGTTGTCATTTGTTGAACCGCTGGAGGTGGGCGGAACGGTCAGAAAAATGCTTTTCAAAGGTCGCCATTGGATTCATATGTTTACCCTCCGGAGAGACAGACCTTTGACGGCAAACTGCTTTTCCATCTGGATTGCGCCAGGATAGGAGTTAGGAGAAATCACTCATAGATAGTGGGGCCCCTTGGAGGTATGGGCGGGATGGATTCGACTTACATCCTCCAAGTTCTGCGCATTTTCCGGGTCGAACTTGTTCGGCACCGACATCTTGGGCGTTTGATGGCTGTATATTTATATAGGATATAATAAAGTGTAAAGTATATGGGGCGCTCCTATGAAATATGTTTCTCTAGGGTAGTTTCTGCCCCTCAGCTTGACTGTAAATTTTTGATATCTTGATCTCTTAGTCAGCCTGTGACCCGCGGGCTCCCGACGGACTCCACACAACTCTCCGGCTACTTCGCGTAGGTGAAGCCAACCTCGTCAGTTGGAGCGGGAATTAGAGTTGGACGTCCTCGAAATACATGAATTGTTAAATTTGTCATTATGATAAGTTCCTATTTTGGAAACGGTCTGGATAGCCGTTCATTTTCTCCACGCGTCCTGATATGGAACTATAAAACCAACCTTAGAAGTCCAAGAAGAGCTATAATTTTTTCGAATATTGGATTCTTAATAGCAAATCTAAACCCCAGCTACCCAGGAGATTCTTCCAAACAGGCTCATTCCGAAACGGCTTGGCCGAAGCTGACCGAGTATACTTGCGACAGATTGCAATTAGAAAATATTTAAGATATATTTCTGCAAGGCAAATATCCTGCTATCAAGAAACATTCTCCCTCCTTCCCCGTATTCCCCGTCTTCCTCGTTGATCTTCCACCATTTGGGTGCGAGCTTACTATCATCATGTTATTATGAGTGCGGCACCCATTCTCGTAGGATAATGCAGCATTTTCCGCAATTAAATTACCTATTGGTACTCGCCAAATTGTCGTGGCGCTCCTTGAACTTTCGATACGAGAGGTAGAACTCCGTCACGGAGCTCAGTAAGAACAATCAACCTTAGAAACGGCCTATGCTTGCGCTCTTATGCGCGCGCGTTCTTTCGTCTCCCCGAATTTATGATACATGGTTATGTGACTATCTTGCACACCCCAGTTGAAGTACTCCATCAGGACAACTGTATGATTTTGACCATGGCCCATATAATGAAGAATAGCAAGTCACCGATTCTTGCTTGTACGATTAAGCCATTTCCAGCGTATCTAGCGCAGGATGAACTGCTTTGACTCCCGAA
>NW_001813975.1:219176-227063 GCF_000149585.1 Histoplasma mississippiense | reverse complement strand
GCAGATCACGATCATTGTCTTTGAGAAGAAAAAACCATTCCGTGATTTTTTCACTAGTCTGCAGGTGTAAAAAGAAGAGGTTCTGTAACAAATGTGAGTCTCACGAGAAGAGGTACAACTAAAGGTTTAGGGGGAGGTTCCTCACCTGCTGTTGGGCACTAGTTGCCCAGGCGGCCCTCCACCGCACGTGATTACCCCTATATAGTTAGCTAGCGATCGCACAATGAGAAGATCAACCATCTACCTGATTCAGACACTTCAGGCGGATATACTATATTCCGAACATAGTCACATGACTATTCCACTTTGGCCCAAAACGCGTCTGCCATCCATTTCTCGCGACTTCTCACGTGTTTTTCCGCTTTTTGGCGTCGTCTCCATCTCAACGTCAATGTCCAACGATGGCAAGACGATGATGGTCTTCACCGACCAAACATCTTAACCATGCCTGTGCGTTCCACTACTTCGGGTGTCTCATGAGCGTGACTGCGTTTTCCTTTTCTTTCGTTTCTTTCTTTTTAGCATTCCCTTATAGGACGGTGTATTCTGAATTTCAATTACATTTTTTCCAATTTCCCTTTCCTATGGTGCCGTGGTCGAGCTACGATATTTTCCTTCCCGCGTTCTGTCTCCATACATAAAGGTATAACCTTTACTCCAAATATGGTGGAAGTCTTGAGCTTCAGTGCCCTTCCTGCACGTCCGCCTACTCCTCCGCGATCATCCTCACTCAAATCGGTTGTGTTGAAGTCCGATATTCAGCAGCTGCCCAGCCATCAAGCTCCCCTGTCCACCCCGAGCGACGGCTTTTCTTCACCTCCGAATTTGTCACCGTTTCCTCAATCCAGTGGCCTGTCTAAAAGAGTCAATTTCTCCCCTCTGACAAGCTATATCAAACCGCCATCCTTCTCAAGCTCGAATGCCCACAAGTCTAGAACACCCCTCCGGGCTCTGCCACCTTCGAACCAATGCAAGCCATCCAAATCGATACTCAAGTCTTCTTACTCGTCGCCCGCCTCAACCCCCCCTGCCGAGCAGTCCTTTAACTCATCGGACCACTTTCCTGCCATGTTAGAGTCCATCTGCAAGCAGCTGCGGGCGGCACCCGCACCTCTAGGGCTGACGCTACCAGCATCTGCTAGGTACTTTGGCTGCGTACAGCAATATCCCAGATGAGGGAGCCCTAGTGGATCAGGTTGAAACATTTTCGCAGTACATCCGAAGGGATATTTGCGAAGTATCCGAGATTTATCAACCACTCGATATCAAACTCGTACGCCAAGCATTGAAGTTGTTGGCCATGTTTATCTATGAACCGAAGTTCTCCTCCCGACTCCCCGACGATCTCAAAGTTTTCGTGATCGATCACGCAATCGCCTCTCTTCAAAACCCGAATGTACCGAAAACGGTTGCAATTGAGTATATGCGTGTATTATCCATGCAAAAATGTTCGCCAAAAGTTATGACAAGCAATCGAGTGACGCTCTTGTTGTCTGTACTCAAGGACATAACGAACCGTGTTGAAGGCAAGGCCGTACTTGCCCATCGTCTAGCAATTTACAGAGAACTCCTACTCCTACCGCAGTCAACAATGGCGTCTCAAGCTGACTTGTGGATGGATCATCTTATAACGGCACTCCTTCATAAGTTAAAAGATATACGAACAAGAGCGATCAAATTTGGTAAGTTGGCTGCAATGGCAATGGGTCCAAATACCACTGTCTCCGTCGCATTACGGGAAGTACTTGACGTTACTCTAGAAAATGGCTCGCCTTTTGTTGCACAGCTTTGCGACAGATTATCTGCTATGATATCAAGTCCCGACAGTGGATCACAAGTGCCACAAATTTGGAGTGTTATAATTCTCTTGCTTCGAACAAAGCGATGGTCCATTGACAACTGGCCCCATTTAAAGGACTGGCTTTTAGTTATTCAAAGGTGTTTTAATTGCAGTGACATAATGACGAAATCCCAAGCTCTCATGGCTTGGGATTTGTTTGTTTATGCTTTGTCGCCGAATGAGTCCACCAGCACGGATATTACAAAAATATTATTCCGACCAATCCTTTCGCAACTTGAAAGGAAAAAATCTGACAAACAGGGTATTCTAGTCAACCAGGCTTTTACGAGTTACCATAGACTCCTCTATTATGCTTTTCGGCCCTCGACCTCTCATAGTCGTTTGGCCTTCTTCTGGACAATTTACATTGGGAATCCGTTTTCAGGAAACCTGAATTCCGACCCAACTAATAATGAACGGTTATGTCGGATATTGTCTTATCTACTCTGGAATCAGCAACCAAAGATTTGGGAAGAAGATAAAATCGGGATTATCAAGGAGACAACTCTTGAGCCCGAGGATCTCCCAAGACTGGACTGTAGATGGATTCGATCTCGGCTCCCAATTATTCTTCCAGTCTTCAAATCTCTCTTCAGGTCTTCAGCTTGGAATGGCGATGATATAGATAAGTCAGGTATCGGACTCTCATGGACAAATCTTTCAAGGGCCTTGAGCGATGCTAGCAGTAATGAGATCACGCCCTCATCGGAATCGATGCAAGCAATAGCCAGTATTCTTGGGACTTTGCAACGCGTCTGGAGGACAGCACCTCTATCTTTAAATGCGAACGGGGATACTCGAAATGATACATTCTATAAACGTTTCCAATTCCTTTTGACAACCGTGGTCTCGTCTACTGGGCCAACCATATTTACCGACAAGTTATTTGCACAAATATCTCAAGACAGGTTTCAAACTGCTACTACTCCTGCACACAATCGACAATCGGTAGATAACAATGTCAAATCTCCTCTACTTCACTTACTTCACTTGATTACGTTTTCGCCATTACCATCATCGACAATCAGCCCCGCTTATTTTCAACTGCTACATGTTATAATCGAAATGGGTGTTCAAGGAAAAACATCGAGATATGCTAAGCTTGAAGTACTTCGTCAATTCACAGATCTATTGTTAGAGCAATCAGGAAATGTTTCGAATGTCAATTTGGAATGTTTGTCCAACTGCCACCATGTATGGCAATCTATAGCAAAGCTGGCTAAAGGATACCTCCTGGCTTTTCCCATGAGGACTGAAATCATGAAACGTGATGGTTCGGCGCCAAATGATTACGAAAACGTAATTGCTATTCTTGTTGCGGGATCCCGTTTTGAGTCATCATTTTCGGAGTGGTCCATACTCCTTGATTCGTTCAGCTCTGTTGTTCGAGCCGAAAAGGGTGAAGCTGTTTTGACTGGTATACTTGAGACACTGTCAGAGACCATCAGTTCCCAACCTCTAGCGGCTGTTGCTGGTAATTGCGCAGCTCTCCTAGACTTACTCAAATTCACTTCCGTCCAAGAGCAGCCTCCATCCCCGACGCATCCCTCAATTAACAAATCGCCATTTGCGTATCGCCAAATTCAACACCATTCTGGCAACAAGTTAATTGAACTGACTGGCAAGGTGCTGAAAGAGATTTATGTGGAGTTAGCCGGGGCTGATCATAGTCGCATCGTTAGATTTTTAGCCTCTACGACTAAACTTATTGATCGATGTCCATCGTCGTTCGGCCCAATATTGCTTAGCGAGTTACAGGATTCTTTAGGTCTATGGATAACTGACCGTGATGGTGTGCTTACTAGTCGACCAGATGTGGGCAATAACATCAGTGCTTCAGTATGTTTTGAAAATTCATTCCTTTCACTTGAACGCTATTCTAACGAGAATAGGCACGAGAACTGATACTCTCGACCACTAAACTTCTCCAAAAATCTGCTGAGTCGCAAGACATACTATTACAGAAGTTATCAACGCTTGTCACATCTGGATTGGAATCACGGCATAAATTTACTGCGAACCAATTTATCAAGTTATGGAATAATTTCCTTTGGTTCAAGAACAACGTTAGAGTATCCTGAAAATGTGGAAAAAGCTCTGAGAAGGTTGAAACCATTTGTGCATCTCTCGCTGCCGAACTTTCCCCAAGAGGAAGACTCCAGGGTGTGTAAATTGTTGTTGCCTTGGGAAATAAATAATTTCTAACATTATTTTAGATTGATCTTTCCTCTCCTGACTTCCTGAGCTCTCAAGAAGACATGGTCGAATCCGAAACCCCAATTAAGCTTCTCGACAGCACAAGCAAGATTTACAAAGCCTTTTCTCCTTCTCCTGCACAAAGCACAATACCTTCCAGCACAAACAAAGCTTGCCGTCGCAAAAGGAGCACTCCATCGACGTCCAAGCTGTCAACACCCAAGCCACGACTTCGCCATGATGATTCACAGATTCGATTTGTCCCTGTTGACTCCTCCCCCACACCTGCTGCCGTTGGTGATGCTCAGGTGCTGACTGACCATCAAAGAGAAGTCAGAGATAGGCAGCGAGGGGAGACTGCGAGGCAGTATCCAGGTCTTCGTTCCTCTGACTCGCAGCTTGATCGGGATACAAGCTATCCACTGCTCCCGGCGAAGCTTGGAGGCTTTAAGAACGAGGAAAATGCTCTGCCAAGCCCTGTGCTTCACCTTCCAATCGAGGGCAATGAGGAGAACTTCCCTGATTGTTCGCCAACTTCAACTCCCGAAACCTCAGTGGTGCAACTTGATCAAATGGTCAAATCGCCCTTAATATCTGTTTTAGATATCGCTGGTCGACAGTCTGAGGACCCTCCTTCATCCCCTCCTCAAATATCGCACCACGAAAATCGGAGCATAGAAGCGTCCGAAACCCAAAGAATTCGTGACGTTAAAAATCAGGAAATCGTTATGAGTGACGACCTGTCTTCCCCTCCAAGGAGTTCCCCGACACCAACTAGCGGTAACCCTAGTCATCGGCGTAGCATGTTCAGCTCTCGGAAAACAGCGGAATGGAAAGCGACAAGGACCAACAAGGTTATTAACCCAGAGCCTAAGGATATCACTTCACAGGGGGATTATCCATCAATCTTCCCAACTCAAGATGCTGATCTAGTTCCGTCAGAGGAAAGTGAGAATAAGGGACACTCCAACAGCTCGAATCCGAATAGTCCTGTCTCAAATATTGAAGTCGATAGGATTGATATTATTCCAGACTCATTCAGCAATGATCTTGAAAGACAGATAGCGTCTCAACTCGAACAAGACCTGGAGTTGTCAATGGATATGGAAGTGTCAAGCAAAGGGACGCCAGAACCGAACACTTCAATTGTGACGCGATCGATGAAGCGAAAAAGGGATGACAAGCCTTCACACGAGCGTGATCGCATCAAACGAGTCTCTCTAAATAGACGAAGTAAAGTTGTGGTTGATGAGTCAATCGGCTTCGGGAAAAAAATATCTCCCTCATCAGGAAAATACCACTTGCGGAAATGAGGTTGTACCGTCGAAGCGACCGAGTCGATCATCACGGAGAAAGACGAATTCAATTCTCGATTCTGCGAAAATTATCAAACCCTCGCCAGAGATTGGGAAACCGGCCCATTGTCCAAACCATCGTAAGTCCAAGAAACGAAGGTCTCTGCGCCTGAGCGGCCAGCCAGCATTACCAGCACTCTCGGTTGAGCAAAGTGACGAGCAAATGGCCCACCAAATGTCACTTGATCCGGAAATGGCAAAAATCACGGCAGCAGATGTAGAAATGAGCAATCAAACCGACCATCCTATTTCCAAAGAAGGGGATCTTGCAGGTTCAACGGAACAGGAAACTCGATCTGGCAAGCCTGAAACTTCCGGAGCTGGCATACTTGCTTCTCTACGTTCAGTTCTAGGATCGATCAGGACGGTAACATTTGGGAGACGCGTGCTTCGCGAGATTGAAGATGTGATGTTTGATATCAAAGTGGAAGCGCATGATGCTGAAAGGCGACATTATGAAAATGCTTAAAAGATTCGTGCGAAATATCCGCCGTGTTGATTGCATTCCCTTGATTCCCGCTTCTTCGCCTTTCTTTTGGGTGATGTAACGGTTCGTTTTCTATTCTTTCCTTTCTATTTTTTTTTATAAACGATGTGTGCATCATTTTCCGTTTTATTTCTACTCTTTCCTTTACCTCGATTTGTGCCTGAGGGAGAGAGATTATAGAATTGAGATAGCCCATTACGTTGCCGGTTGTTATTACATATTTCTACTGCACACAGAAACAATCTTAAATCTGCATCAAGGAAGGGAGGGTTATCAGCCATGACAGAGCACACCCTATCTCTATGTTATATTTTTGACTAGCTACGTAGTTAAACTCCACTGTTCATTATATTTGCTCACTCTGTTCTTGGATATCCACCTCCCTCTGTTTCTCAATAAATCAACCAATATTATACACAATGGTACCTAGCTAGTTGCCGGAAGATTTGGCATTTTAGAAGTAGTTCGCTGGAACATTTCTATTTGACTGAGGTTCGTTTCAACCTTAAGCAGTTTTGGTACAATGACTGGCGCGAGCTTGTGTTTCTGATCTACCGAGTTACTTATGCTGTCTGTTAAAGTTTTTGCATTGATTCCTCGGGAAGAGTGGGAGAGTTATGTCGAGTCGACCGCAAGATCGCAGTCGGGTCGAGGACTCCGCATCCCCGAGGTGAGTAATATGGATGCACTATCTTCATTAAGGCTTCAGATATATCCCAGAGCAACGCTAACTTGATATAGGGTATGGATATCATAGTAATTTATACCAACAAGGGTAGCCCAGAAATCACCGATCAACCCGAGAGAGATACAAAGAATATGATAAGAACTAAGGAAAAACGGTACGTCGGATTTCAACATCATCATTGATGACTGCACCAGGTCTTCCTAAACGATATTGACACTGATATTTATAGCCCTTGACACCCAATGCAGGAGGATATTGAATCGCTCCCTCTCTACCTGAATCCCGTCCTCGAGCCACTTGCGCTCTGCCTTTGCGCGAGGTATGTTTTGTGACTTTGACGCTGTTGACGAAATATTCGCACTTGAACCTCAGGCGGACAAATGTTTCAAACTTGCGTTATCTCCGCCGAAGGTGCCGATGTACGATTCAAACTACATGCAATCCATCAGTGATGGAGAGGGGCTTGGATGGAGTAGTGGTAAGTGCTGTTCATAGAATGCTTTCTCAAGTTTGAGACAAACCTCCCGCCCACAACCCCCCCCACCGCAAAAGGATATTACCACACCCCGGTGGATATTCAGGGCACTCTTTCTTGTATTATCTCTATTGATAACTGCCACTACAGGGTGGATCAATGCTTAACACTATGTATATAGTCTAGATGGATTCAGCATAATGTGGGAGTCTCAAGTGTTATGGTACTTACATGTCTAGTTCAAGTGTAAATGACTGCTTGATATTGTATGAGCAATTGTGGAGCAAGGCCTTTTTAAGGAGCTAGATTCAGAATGATATAGTGAAGTCTGTCCATCAAGAATGACTCAGTTATAGATAGAGAAATGTAACCAAAGAGTAGCTAAATATAAGAGTAGACTAGTGGGATGTAGACTATCTGTGTCTCAGACTGTATATACCCTTAAAGAAATGTGAAGAAGCTATCATTCTCTATTCCATTAGCAATCGATCAGATATCGTGCAGGAAGGTAGGTAGGTAGCTAGCTAGCTAGCATTCTCTATTTGTTGTAATGCACTCGTTTCTTAATTCCTTGTATATATCTTCATTTATCTTCGTTTGTTCTTTCCTTATCATGTTCTCGCTACCGTTATTTCTCTCTCTCTCTCTCTCTCTCTCTCTCTCTATATATATATATATATATATATATATATATGCTACTTCGCAATTCTCTTTCTTCTCTTGGCGATTAGCTACTATTCATCATACTACTATCTACTCAATACTATTACTATTATCTCCCTTCTACTATTTTCTACTATAACACTTTTCACATGTGGTTCCCAACTATGCTGCAGCTGGTGGTGC
>NW_001813975.1:202769-218857 GCF_000149585.1 Histoplasma mississippiense | reverse complement strand
CAGTGTCATCAAATGCTCGAAGTTTAAATCTAGTGGTTGATTCTGCGATCCCTACAATAGTGGTGATCAAATGATTTTGAAGCAGAATTGTGTCATAGTAAGCATACTCATAACTGTTTCTCTAGCAAGTTATTTGGCACTCTTGAAGCATGCAACTGGCTGTCTCTCATATTGCACCGCTCTCACTACCTCATTGCCTCTATCAGTTGCAGATAGCAAGATCAACACACGTCTTCTATTCTAGTTGAAGATATGTGTGAGGGGTGATAACAGTGTGAAGAGTGAATAGTCGACGATAGTGGAAGAAGTAGTAATATTATCAGATAACTAGTAGTTTATCGCGTAATAGTATGATAGTTAAAGTAGCTAATCGCTAGAGAAGGAAGGAAAGAAAGAGGATGTGCGAAGCACGTATATCCATATATATATACATAGAAATAGTGGTAGCGAGAAAGGGTATGAATAAACGAAGATATAAGGAAATAATAAACGAGTGCATTAACTACAATATGTTTATCCCAAATATCAATAGAAGCTATTTATCAAACATAATCAATCATTCTCACTACTCTTTTTCATCCACATACATGATCAATCCTCCATTTAATATTATTATTCTATCAATCATCAAGAACCTATTCTACCCTATTTTGCTTATGAGATTTACTGCAAGAAATTGACTAAAACTATCTATCAGAAGCTATAAGCTGTGTCAGTATTAAAGTCAAAGCCTGTATCAGATCTTGAGAGATGAGAAGAAACAACTGTTTTTTACGTTTTAAACTTAAAAAGCAGAATATTATAGAATATTTTCAGAGAGGGTAAAGGTAGAAAGAACGACAAAAATGATGATAGTTGGAAATAGGGTTTAATGGGATAACAAAGCAAATTTTGTATATAATATCTAGATCAGCTACATAGTTAGTGTTTAAATCTTTGTAGCAATAGGTGAAGAATGCTATGTGACTACATCTATTTAATCTGCGCCTGTTAGATAGTTACAATTAACCAACTTTCTACATTCATCATGAAGATTATTTAGTACTTGAATCAATCAAACATATAAAAATTTTTTCTACATCAATAAAAAATTCAAAGTTTGTGTATTAAATACAGGCAAAAGTTGATTGTATAGAAGGAACATATCAAGAATATAATAAAATCATAGAAAGTTAATGGAGGACAGAATTTATTACATATACAATATAGATTTTTAGTTCAGAAATAATTAAGTTCATATCTCTATACTCCAAGGTCCCGATGTGCCATTTTCCGCAATCGGATACTTCGCTACAAAATTCCGCATACGCACCTCGGGTCCTCAAACTAAGGTGCTACCTTCTGGCCGCTTATTTATTCAGCTACTGAGGCTATATGATTTTCAAAGACTTTGCTTTACTTTGTCTAATAAGAAAAACAATTTTTTTTTCATTGATTCAACTGAAGTTTGCTAGTGAATATGATTAAAATATAATTGAAATTATTTATTTATATTGTTATTATTATTTATTTGAAAACTCTGAACTTTATAAAAGTTTATAATTGATGATAAAACTTAAATTTAATTGAATATTTAGAACTTTCAAATTGAATGTGAGAAATATTAAATTTTTCCTTTTTATCAAATATTAAAATTAATAATATCTCAATTTAAGATAATAATTTATTTAATTTTTAAAAATTAATATTATATTTTATATTTACAAATAATCTATTTTTTATATTATATTTCAAATAATAATTATATAATATTTTATTTAATTAACATAATTTAGTTATAAATTTAAATTAATAAATTACATTAATAAAATATTGCAAGTTAATTATTTTATATTAATTTTTTTTATTATTATAATATTATTTATACTGTATATATTTCTCTTTTTTAACTACTTATAAAAAATTTATCTTTATTTATTTGCTTTTAACTTTTAAGTATAAAATATTAACTATGAATATTATTATTATATTAAGTTTTATTTTAAATATTGTTTTTTATACAATTGCTGAAGAAATATCAGTAAGTAGTAAATATATTTTTTAAAATATATATTTTTTATCAGTTTAATAATTAATTTTATTTTATTATCAAGGAAACTATTTCTTCTAATGTTGATAAAAAAATATCTGCTATAAATAATATAATGAATGATATAAAATCAGATATTGAAATCTATAAAAAGCTTAATAATATAGAAAATTCAATGCCTTTTGAAGATGATGATTTTAATGAGTATATCATAAATAAAGTAAATGGTAAGTAAAATTTACAACATATTAAATTTATAATAATCAATAAAACTTTTAAAAGCTAATGTTATTTTAAATAAAGCATTACAGTCTATAAACAAACCAGATAAAACTTTATCTGCTAGGGCTTGGTTTTGTACTGCAATTTCATGTGCATTTCATTCGGATTGTGATGTAAGAACTGGGCTTGTTCAACATTGTCATGGATGCAATTTTACTTCTTCTCGATGTGATCCATAAAATAAAGTAAAAATAATTTAATAATACAATTTTTTTGTTATAATAGTTGAAGCTGATTATTTACAACTTTTATTACAAATATATAATAATAAAATCAATCTTATTATTTCTACTTCTTTGTGGTTTCCCACAACTCTGCTGCAACTGGCGGTTGCAGTGTATAGGCGGTGGCCGCTGTGGATCGGGCCACACCACCACACGTAACCTTCTAGCAGCGATTTGGAAGGGATACCAACATAATACATATGAAGAAAGAGTAAACAAAGATATATAAGAGAATAAAAAAGCCGAGTGCATTACACTATCTCATTCACCTTATTCATCTGACCATTTTACCTGATCTCTTGTATCATTAAGTTGAAGTTCAATCTTATCCAAGTAGTTGGTACTAACTAGGGGCAAATACACCGTTAAATAGTCATTGGATATATGTATGTAGCAGGAGCTCCATGGAACATGTAGTTAGGGACAAGACGGAGCGGAGCGATATACTGCTAGAAAACCCATGCTCTTTCTCTTGTAAGATCATAGATATCATCAATGAATATGATCTCTGGATATCAATTACTGGATATTATTGCTAGAAATTATTGGTAGAAATCATTGATATATATCATCGTTAGATATCATCCAATAGATATTGTCTAGAGATCTATCCATAAATATCAACAATGAAGATCGTCAATGAAAACCATCAGCGGATATCATTCTTTCGAGTAGGTAGGTAGGTAGGTTAGCATTCAGAGGTAAGATTAAATGCTAGTTATCTATAAGTTTAGTGCAAACATCATCTTATATACAAAATAACTAAATCCATTGAGAATCAATGTAAAAATAAATCAGCGAGTGAAGTGCACATCATAACTATACACAGATATCAGATAACATAGAAGAAGTCAATTACAGTTACAAAATAGAGAGAATTTTACAAACTAATCATAGAATTAATAATTAATAGAGCTAGTTATAGAATTAAGAATTAAGAACTGATAGAGGGGTGGATGGTGGTAAGCACGGTTCATGGAATGCTTTCTGAAGTAGGCACTTGGTGTTGGGGCCACCACTGCGGAGACAAGAAGTAGTGGATTTAAATCATCTTGATGGATATTGAGGGTACTCTTTCTTTTCTCATTTCTATTGACAGCTGCCAGCGTTGAACACTGCTCCATCCTGCAGTAGGTATAGAGTTGGAATCTAAGATATTCCTCACATGTCTGACAAGGGACCGCTTGGTATTGCGTGAGCAATTGTGGGACAAGGACCTTGAGGGCTAGATCCAGAACGGTATAGTGAGGTCTCTCCATCAAGGATGACCCAGTTATGAATAGAGAGATGTGTTGGGGGTTCGCCCCCTCTACTACCAGCATAGCGCTGGTGGTAATCGAGCTCTTTTGCCCCTGTTGGCCTAACAAAATGTAACTAGAGAGTAGTTAGGCTAGTGAGGTGTAGTGTCGGGGTCTGACTGCATATAGCCTTGGAAAAAAATATGAAGAACAACAATAACAACAACAATTAAGAACTGATATAATAATTTCAAAAAGTAGAGATCGCTAGGCTCAGCTGTAAAAGATTCATCATAAACACTAAAATAGAGGCGAATCAAAAGTGGTTAGGAGGCCGCATTACTGCCATAAGATCCGCGCAAAACCCATTTTTCAATTAGTTATATAACTATGTATTAGAGAAGAGATTGGCCGTACTCCATATCGCGCTACTTGGAGTCCTTAGGTACTGTGTATGGTTAACCCGATTCACAAAGAGAATTGCGGCCGTATCCGTATTCAGACCGAGGTTGGTTTCCATTCCAATAGTTACGGAGCACGCATCCGGCATTTTTCCCCATAAAACCTACCACTTTACTCCGCATCTCCAACTCTTCTTCGCGCTTCCAAGTCCACTTCAGTGCTTTTCTCCCATTGCTTCCCGAGGATGGAAATCGATTGATTGTGCATGGAACTCCACGAAGCTTGTGCTCGAGGCCACTGCGTATATAACTAGCCAAGGCCATGTCCACTCGTCGCGCCACCAACTGTATCTGAATCCGCTGCACTAAACGGACCCTCCATATCCAGCTCAGACAATCACTCTCACCCCTTTCTCTAATATACAAATCTTGGCCAAAAGCCCCATCATCATGGCTACTGTCGACCTCCCGACTCTCCAATTCACCCCTGTGGAGGAGATCCCTGCGAAAGTCAGGAAGGTGCGCACTACTTTCTTCCAACACAAGACTCGTCCTATCGAGTTCCGGATTCAACAGCTGCGAAAGCTATACTGGGCGTGAGTTTTGGATTTTCTTCTATGTTCTTTGCCTTGGTCATTTTATTTTGTTTTATTGAGCGATTGTTATCACCCTTCCTAAACTGACCAAATTCTTTTCCGTCAATTAAATCCAACTACAGCTTGAAAGATCGTGAACATTTAGTCGTGGAAGCCCTCTACCGGGATTTGGGGAAACCAAAATATGAAGCTTATGTATCTGAAATCAACATAGTGGAGAACGATATCGTCTTCATACAAAAAAACGTGGCCAAGTGGGCCAAGGACGAGAAAGCCCAGAATATTAATATGCCGTTTACCTTGATGAAGCCGAGAATCAGAAAGGACCCCTTGGGCTGCATCCTTGTGATTGGGTGAGCTACACCTATCACCTCCGCGCAGCGGATCTTCTTCGACGTATGAACCAATGGATGTGAACGATCACTAACTATTTGCATAGAGCTTTTAATGTTCCGTTTAGCCTTAATATTCTTCCATTAATTGGTGCTATCGCGGCAGGAAATACAGTCGTGGTTAAGCCGAGTGAATCTTCGCCCAACTGTGCCGCTGTGCTGCAGGAAATTATCGAAGCTGCAATCGATCCAGATGTTGTGTCTGTCGTCCAGGGGGGAGCTACAGAAACCCAGGCTCTTCTAGCTGAGTGCTGGGACAAAATCTGCTTTACTGGCAACGCTACCGTCGGCCGTATTGTTGCCCAAGCTGCTGCTCCCAACCTGACCCCAGTTCTACTCGAGCTTGGTGGCCGCAATCCAGCATTTATCACCAAGAAAGCCGATGTGCGACTGGCTGCGAGACGGCTATTTTGGGCTAAGACTTTCAACGCTGGCCAGGTTTGTCTGTCGCAAAACTACATCCTTGTCGATAAAGAGATCGTGTCGCAACTGGTGACGGAGTTTGGCAAGGTGTGGAAGGAGTTTTACCCAGATGGCGTGAAGGCATCCCCAGACTTCTGCCGTATCATTAACGATGCCGCTTTCCGCCGGATTAAAGGCATGATTGATAGCACGAAGGGCAAGATTCTGCTCGGGGGCACAATGGATGAAAAGGAGCGGTTTATCGAACCGACTTTGGTCCAGGTCGATTCTGCAGATGATCCTCTCATCCGCCGGGAGACCTTTGGCCCAGTAATCACGATTTTGCCTGTAGGCGATCTTGATGAGGCCATTAGGATCTCAAATGATGTCGATAATACTCCGTTAGCCGCTTACGCATTTGGAACGAAAAAGGAGGTCGAAAAAGGTGCCGTTTTTTTTTTTGTGTTTATTCATTGCTAACCCCCCCCTGCCCTCCTCAATTTTCTTCTTTGCTATCTCTAAACTTTAATCGATACTAACACACAAAATTCCCACGTAGTCCTCTCGTGCGTCCGTTCCGGAGGTGCCACAATCAACGACGCCTACATGCACGGCGTCATTCCAAACGTGCCCTTCGGTGGTGTCGGCGAGAGTGGAAGCGGTGCCTACCATGGGCGAAGCAGCTTCGATGCATTCGTGCACCGGCGGTCGATCGCCACTACACCAGGCTGGGTCGAACGAATGCTCTCTGTTCGATACCCACCATACGCTGGAAAATTGCGGAGCACACTCCGGCACAGGACAGTGGCTCCCAATTTCGATCGGAGTGGGAGAACAACGACTGGCTTTTGGGGCTGGATAATTTGGTTCATTACGTTTGGTGGAGGCGCTAATAAGTCCGGAGCAAGTCGTGCGGCTGTTGCTGTTGTCGGTTAGTCAAATCTCCCCGTCTCCCTCTTCCCCCTTCTTTGCTTTCCTTCTCCTTCCAATTTTAGTTCCCGTTTCCTTTTCATAATCTCATTTTAATGTATTCGAACTCTTACCATATTAATGCCAACCCCTTACGTTCTTCATCATAAACTCGAACCATACCTCCTTTTAAATAATCCCTTACCCCATCTCTTGATGTCTGTATTGCATTTTTCCAGATTATTTCCCTTAATAACTAACTAAATCCGTGCCCTGCGGTTTTATTCTAACACGTTCCTTCTCTTTATACCCATTTCGTACAGCATATCAGCGCCACATATTTCTTCAGTTCTGCTGTTTTTGAAACAAGTATATCCTGCTTCCAAGAAAAATTTGCGCATACAAACAAACACCCTCAAGCGATATTCATATGTAGTTTACTTTCTTTATTTACCTTCAATCCCAACTACAATCTGTAACCTGTTACTAACTAATAATTCCGCGTATCTCCGTACGCAAAATTATATAGCCGCCATCGCCCTCAACTACTACATCAAGCGCGGAGTCAAAGTCTAAATCCAAAAAAATTTCATAGGGCCATAAATTAGGTCCATGGAAACATCCATCATCTCCGCGTCTTCCTCCATTTGCGACTGGCTATTGCGAAGTAACATCTTTATTCCCAGCATGATTATTGTTTATTGATTACTTAATTAGTTCTGTACCTAACTAACTATCCATTTTCCTTTGGGAAAAAAACCTCTTATGATCTCTTAATCGATTTCGATGGACCTCCACTCCCATTGCCCAGCCCTTGCGTTACTGTCCCTCGTCTGTCCCATGCTCGCCTAAGTTTACCATGGCAAAAGCTTTCCATTCCATTCATTGGGATCTCCAGTTACTCTTCCTTGCTCTTTTGCATTTTCTTCTTTAGTGTTTCTCTCTAAAAGCTATTATGTATGTACGTATATGTATGTGCCGCCGTAAAAAGTGACCGTGAATCTGAAATAGCGCTTCCTGCTTACGCCTTTCTGATTTCATGAAAGTTTCTTTTCTCTGATTCTTCTTCTTTTTGTTTTTCCCCCTTTAAAATAGCGTGTCTCATATGCATACATACTCCCCTTGGGATATCCATGAGGCAAAGGAGAGCAGGGAAGTAAGAAATAGAGGCCAGTCGTTGGTGGAGAGCGGAGTTAAAGGGATGATCTTGCTGCAGATAATGATGTCTCCCGCGCCGATTTAAAAATTGAACAGCAAAATTAGCATTAAAAGAGGAAAGAGATATGGATCCCCCACTCCGGTCTCGTTTCACGATTCATGAGCTAGTCCATTGATGAGTTTTCAAGAAAAAAAAAAAAAAAAAAAAAAAAAAAAAAAGAAAGGAAAAGGACTCATTAGATATATATATATAATCTCCCCCATTTTCAATCCTTCTGATCAATTTTTTGTTTCCCCCGTCCATCAACACCTCTTCTCCACTCCCTGCCGACTAACACATAAATACTTAACCCCCTTATACGGCTTAACCCCTTCACCCAGCCCCCGACTCCTACGCGTGTCGACCATCAACCCGTCGACCCGTATCCCGCTCGGCAGCCATCCGCGCACCGTAAACGACACAGAAACAGAAGATGGCATCAAAGACGCCATCTGAGACTTGCGAGCACGTTCGAGCGGTATCGTCGCTGTGTTCGTCGAGCCCTGCAGACCGGATGATGCCATAGACATAGAGGTGGTGCGGGGTTGTTCCAGCTGCTGGTAGCTGCTGCTTTCGGGCTGATGGGTAAGGGTGTCGTCGTAGTAGCCAATTAGAGGATTCGCGCGGTATTGATTGCGCGTGGTGGTTGGGGACTCGTGTCCGTTATCGTCCTCTTCGTCGGCGAGCGAGGAGAGGGGACCGATGATTGTGCAGCGTAGTATTGCGGTGCCGGAAACACTACCTGCATCTTTGCTAGTTGTCGGGACGCGCCATTTGAGCATGGAGCTCCCTGGCGTGAAATTTGCTTCGCCGCGGCTGGCGCGGAGATCTGAGAGGTTTCGTACGGAGGAAGAGATGGGGACTGTGACTACTACTTCTTCTATGGTCGGGGCATTGGAGCTGGAACTGGAGCCAGCTCCGAGGAATGACGGGGTAGATGTCCCTGAACCGCGGCCGGGTAATCCACTTCTGGGTGGCAGGCCAGGGAAATTGGTGTTTAAGGTAAGCCGGACTTCGAATTCAGCACCGGTCGGCCCCAGCGATCTTTGCAGATCAACAGTGGCAGGCAGGAATAACTTTTCCATGTGGTTGGGTGGCTTATCCGCGTCAGGCTCGACGGGCTGCAGGTCGACTTCATAGCCTGCCAGAACAAAACGACCGTCGGGAGGGATGAAGCTGAGCTCTCCAGGGTTTTCTCTCCATCGCGCAAGGCGGACGCATGGATGGAATACGGGGAGTTGGAATTTGTGGGCTAGGTTCTTCTGGCCTCCGGGGGCAGCAAGGGAGAGTAATAAGTCGGGCACGCCCGACACTTTCGCAGTGAAGACGATAGTCCCATGCACCAGGGCTGAAATCGGCCTTCCTGAAGGAGCCATTGTAACAGATAAAGATTCAACTATATCAACGTATAGCTCGTTGGATGTATGCCGGACTCCCCGCCGTCGCCAGGGGATGGCCGGTGCTGACGCTCCATTTACATGTGACGGAGTGGTCAATGAGGATTTCAGCGAATTCGAAGGACCAAGGATTGGTGAAGCACTATTTGGCTCATGCGGAATATTGCACAGCTACTGGTCAGCCCACCACTCCCAGAACGAGCAGGAAAAAAAAACCTAAATCAAAACAAAGGTTGCGAAATAATAACGGGGTGGCATACTGACCCTGGCAAGCCGACCCCAACAAGGAGCTTATCCATCCAACCCGGGATCTCAACAATTTCCTGCAGGGCATTCGGCTCCGTATTGCAGATAATCCCCCCATCACACATTTCATTTAATAGTTGCGCGACAACGTCATAATTACTTTGTATCTTCCCCGCTAGAAGCGGGGCGCCGACGAATTCCTCCAACACATCGATGAGGCGATGGAGAAATTCGAGGACGATGAGGGGTTCGCTCTCCGAATTTGAAGGGACTAGGAACAGGAGGTTTGAATGTGTTACTGAGAAAACGGATATTGGGGGGGAGGCATTGGAGAGATATAGGAGTGAAGGGCGCGGGGTGGGGTGGGCGCGGAAGAGAGTGAGGAGCACAGTTGCGGCGGGAGGTCGGCCGCGGTAGACGTGCTCAAGGATAGGAGTGCTGTAAAATTCAGTAACACAGACAAACTAGCTACTCTTTATTCATTTTCTTTTATTTTATATCTTGGGAGTCACTTACTTCAGCTCATCGAATATGTAAAGCGCTTCTACAGCGCTGTTCATTGTTGCCGGCTCTGCTATCTTTGCTGCTCGCTGGTAGCTTAAACAAGAGTGAAAGATGATGGAGGAGGACGAGTGATTATGTAAAAGTGTGGTCATCGCCTCTCCCAGTCTCCCAGTTTGGAGTAACATGAAGTTGAGTTTCCGCAAAGTGCTAAATCCCAACCTGATAAAGCTCTCTCGAAAAAAATGTATGTATCATCCAAACCACGTCCACTAGTTCATTGATTGATTGGTCGATACATTACCCATGTCATGGATTTGTACAATACAATTGATTGACGTTGCTGAGTTAGATAGTAGAGAACGGAGCAATGATATGACGAGAAAATTCAAGACCCAAACGCTGATTCCGAGTGTGCTATCACTCCGCTCCTTCACGGCTAATTAATTAAATAAGTTATAATGGCTAGAGAGGATACTTCATGGGACGTAACTCCCAGAGATATAAAGAAAGCTATTACGCAAGAAAAATACGAGGATGATTGCCTTGCTTGTAAGGTTACAGGTGCGGATATAGCCTCCCCTTCGGGGGAAGACGAGCCGAAAAAAAAAAAAAAAAAAAAACACATTGAATTTTTCTAACGCATATTCATATAGGAAGTTTGGCCTTCATTGGTCTCGGCGTATATAGCTACATTTCCGGCATGAATAATCTCACGAAACAAGAAAAGGTTATCTTGAATAGCAAGTCTCCGTATAGGATGGGTTCGAGACGGTTAGGCATTGCGACGATATCGGCGACGCTGGTTGGAATGGGGATATGGCGCGCTCTTCATTAAAAATTTACTTGTTTTCTTTTTTAGATGTGATACCACTCTAATCATTGTTGGGCATTGTTCCATTGATAGATACTAGTATGTTGCACGGCAGGACGGGGAGCAGGATGTTCCTTAAGGCCTTTTGCCTCCTCCAAAGCGTTGGATAAACTTGTCACCCTAGGGGAAGTGTGAGATATGTGTACATGAATTTGCAAAATGAGCTCCATATCATCTGATCATGGGTATCTTGATTGGATGCTATCTATGTAAAATGAAAATGCTGGAATATTGACTCCGTAAATGCTTCTAATCACGATATCACTATGGGTTTGACCGTTGAAAAAAAAGGGGCGGGAAGAAGCAAAAGAGAGAAGCCAATGAAAGGGGGGAGAAAAAGCAAAAGAAAAAGCAAATGAATGCCATAATAATGCTCCATAATAATGCTCCATCGTTATCACCCTATCCGAATGTTTCTCTATCTTAATTTTATGTCCCCCAAACGTCGACGTTCAGTTAACTATTTATATAAAGCGTCCCCGTTTGCCGCCTCCAAAGGCGTCTCGCCCATTCCCAAGACTTGAGATATCAAAAAAATCCCCAAAATGGAATTTTCTCTTGGATCCATTATTAGAAGCGGGATCTCGCACCGATGCTCGTGTGCCGTGTCGATTCCCGCTATTGAGTCGATGGGGTGTTCTGGATCCTCGGGGAACTACTTCAACCCTGACGGTCGGGGAGCTACTGATAGCTGATGAGTGTGGTTGGTGGGAAGAGTCGGTTTGCAAGGATGTGGTAGTCGCTGGCACATGCTCAGATGTTTGCATATCAACATCGGACTGTTGAGGGACGGGGAACTGAGGTCCAGTGGTGAACGTGAAAGTGGTTGATCTGCATGGCGTAACATACGTATCTGACGATGCTGCAGTGGTAGATGATGGGTGGTGAGTGTTTGTTTCTTGCCGTGGAGGAGAGGTGGGTCGGGGCGCTTGGTTTGTATGATTAACCTCCGGTGTCTGTTTTCTGGTGATGGTTGGCGATATACTCCCGCCTCGTTTGTTGTCGAGCTCCCCCCGCTCATCGTCACTATCCATCGAAGTGGCGGTTGTGCCGGTTCCATCAATCCGCTCCGTGACCCAACATCGCACTTTGGACCCTTCCCCATCACTCAATCCAATCTTCTCCTTGTCGAGAAAAGCCCTAAGGTCTTCCAAGGCTTCTTGGTATCCAATTTGGCGGGCATTCGCTTGGTCGGAAACGGCTGTTTTGTAGAGGTTTGTCACAGAGAGAGCTGCGGTTTTGAAGGCTTGAAGCAGTTGCTCAGGGGGCTGTGAATAGTTTGAACGAGGGGACGAAACTGGCAGAGACGTGTTAAGAGATCTCATCGAGTCCATGGCTGGAGATGTTCTAGGAGTTTAGGGGTGTAGCCAAAATAATATTTTCTGCTTCGTCGATCCAAAAAGGACTCTCGTTGGTGGTGAAGTTTTCGAACGAAACGCCCCAAAACGCTGGCGAATAAAGTGGTAGTTACGTAGAAAACAGATATATAAATCACAAGGGGATGTTTCCAAAGACCTCGGAAAATGCAACGTAAAGTCATATACAGCAAAAGAACAGCCAGAGGCCAGGAGGCGATATCCCAACACTGTATTGATGTTGTTCCTGTGTGGCTTCCACGACTTGGCACGAAGGCGCCAAGGTATGCCACAGGAGAAATTATCGGACAATCATTGTTCCATTTATGCCAAGTCCCAGCTGAGTCAGCCACTCTCCGGCCAATCGGTGCGCGTGAATTGCTGCTTCGGGCCGTTTTGAGCCATCACCAAGAGCAGCACCCACGCGATTCCTTCTTATTGCCTTCGCCATCTTCAATCGCGAACGTCAACTCTGGTCTCACGGCATGAACCCTGCCAGTCACGACAGCTCCCACGCTTTCCTCCTATCTTTCCCCATCGCTTCGCTTCGTCTTCTCGACAAATTCTGCTTCCTGTGTTTGTTTAAACGCGTCTAGTCTTTTTATTTCCCCTTGTTCCTGGCCAGACGTTGCGCGGTGCGCTCAAATATGGCACCTTCACTCTCTCATCCGTCCAGGTCGGAATCCCCCTCGAAGGTAGATATTCCTATGGCAGATGCCAATGGCCATACATCCAAAACTATGGAGGGAGCCCGTGACGAGGACCACAGCATGATGGTAAACTTCTTTTCACTCCTGTCTTCCAGCAGCCCACCCCAGCGCCCGGGTCTTATATGAAAATGTTCAGGCCAATCTAGCTAAAGATATCGCTAACACATAACCTTCTAGGATTACCAGGATACTCCGGACTACACGGTATGGCCTTTGCCAATTCAAGGCAACCCGCGATCGTGCAAGTACTTTTCAATAGTATTCAGATGGAAAGTCTAACCTCTGCCAGGATTCTGATACCAATCCAAATACGACTGCAAGTAGCATCGCTGGCGATACAGTTCAACAAGATGGGCGCAAACGAAGATCAGAGGCATTTCAGCTCCGGAAAAGTGTGCTGGGCCGAAAACATGGGCGTCTCGATGAATCGAAGGTAATCATAAACTAATAAGCTCCAGCTTACGCGTCCCGCTTTCTTCAAGATGCATTCCTTTCAGGCCAATTCTAATGTCTTCCTTCTTATCTTCCAGGAAGATGATTCGATCCGCAGATTTCGCTACCTACTTGGACTGACTGACCTTTTTCGGCACTTTATTGAAACGAATCCAAACCCCCGCATAAAAGAAATCATGGCAGAGATTGATCGTCAAAATGAAATGGAGGCTGGCGCCAGGAAAGGTCTCACGCGTAAAGGTGGTGCTAGTGGGGAGCGGCGGCGGCGGACAGAACAAGAAGAAGATGCGGAACTCCTGAAAGACGAGAAGCGCGGTGGCCAGGCCGAAACGGTATTCCGAGAATCACCGGCATTTGTCAAGGGAGGTGAAATGAGGGATTACCAGGTCGCTGGTTTGAACTGGCTAGTCTCGCTTCACGAGAATGGCATTTCCTGGAATTCTCGCCGACGAGATGGGTCTCGGGAAGACACTACAGACAATCGCATTTTTGGGCTATCTAAGGCACATTTGTGGCATAACTGGTCCACATCTCATTACTGTTCCAAAATCAACTCTCGACAATTGGCATCGAGAATTCTCGAAGTGGACTCCTGACGTCAATGTTCTCGTTCTTCAGGGAGCAAAAGATGACCGCCACAAGCTCATCAATGAGCGGCTCGTCGACGAAAAGTTCGACGTATGTATCACCAGTTACGAAATGGTTCTGAGGGAGAAATCTCATTTGAAAAAGTTCGCCTGGGAATATATCGTCATTGACGAGGCTCATCGGATAAAAAATGAAGAATCTTCTCTGGCTCAAATCATCCGCGTTTTCCACTCAAGGAATCGACTCCTAATTACTGGAACACCCCTCCAGAATAATCTCCATGAGCTTTGGGCACTTCTCAATTTTCTTTTACCTGATGTCTTTGGAGACTCTGACGCATTCGACCAGTGGTTCTCCAATCAGGAAGCAGATCAGGATACCGTGGTGCAGCAACTCCATCGAGTTCTCCGACCATTTTTGCTCCGCCGTGTTAAGGGTGATGTTGAAAAGAGTTTGCTTCCCAAGAAGGAAATGAACTTGTATGTTGGCATGTCTGATATGCAGGTAAAATGGTACCAGAAAATCCTGGAGAAGGATATCGATGCGGTCAATGGAGCCCAAGGCAAACGTGAATCCAAAACCCGTCTACTTAATATAGTTATGCAACTGAGGAAATGCTGCAACCACCCGTATCTTTTTGAGGGTGCAGAGCCGGGGCCTCCTTACACCACTGATGAGCATCTGATTGATAACGCTGGAAAGATGGTGATTTTGGATAAAATTTTAAAGCGAATGAAGAATCAAGGAAGCCGCGTCTTAATTTTCTCACAGATGAGCCGGGTTCTTGATATTTTGGAGGATTATTGTGTTTTCAGAGAACATCAATATTGTCGAATTGACGGCTCGACTGCCCATGAAGATCGTATTGCTGCAATTGACGAATACAACCGCCCTGGCTCGGAGAAGTTTATCTTCCTCCTTACGACACGAGCTGGGGGTCTAGGAATCAATCTCACGAGCGCTGATATTGTCATACTGTATGACAGCGACTGGAATCCCCAAGCAGATTTACAGGCCATGGATCGCGCTCATCGTATCGGCCAGACAAAGCAAGTTGTTGTTTTCCGTTTTGTGACTGAAAATGCAATTGAAGAAAAAGTCCTCGAACGCGCAGCACAAAAACTAAGACTAGATCAACTGGTTATCCAACAAGGACGAGCTCAGCAGCAAGTCAAGAATGCCGCGTCTAAAGATGAACTGCTGAGCATGATCCAGCACGGTGCCGCTAGCGTTTTCAATACCAAGGGCCCAACGGGAGCTCTAGCGAAAGGCAATGACATTTCAGAAGATGATATCGACGAAATTTTGAGAAAAGGCGAAGAACGTACAGCGGAACTGAATAAGAAATATGAGAAACTTGGAATCGATGATCTTCAGAAGTTCACATCCGACAACGCGTATGAGTGGAACGGAGAGGACTTCACCAATCGAAAGAAGGATATTGCTATCAACTGGATCAACCCTGCAAAACGTGAACGGAAAGAACAATCGTACTCTATGGACCAGTATTATCGACAGGCGTTGGCTACTGGAGGTAGGACTGCTGACCCAAAACCCAAGGTCCCGCGAGCACCGAAACAGATTGCCATTCATGACTGGCAGTTCTTCCCTCCAAAACTACAGGAGTTACAGGAAAAAGAAACCGCCTACTTCCATAAGGAGATTGGATACAAGGCAGTTCTCCCTGATGGGCCTGACGAGGAACTCAGTGATAGAGAAGCTGAGCGAGAATTGGAGCAACAGGAAATCGACAATGCCGTTCCGTTGACGGAAGAGGAACAGGAGGAAAAGGCCGCATTATCCGAAGAAGGCTTTGGCAACTGGAATCGACGAGACTTTCAACAATTTATCAACGGATCCGCAAAGTTCGGTCGCACTAATTATAACGAGATTGCTACAGAAGTAGACAGCAAGGATCCCGAGGAGATCAAAGAGTATGCAAAGGTGTTCTGGAAGCGATATACTGAAATTCAAGATTACCCTAAACATATCCGTGTCATCGAACAAGGTGAAGAGAAGATGCGCAAAATGAACCACCAGCGCAAGATGCTTCGCAAGAAAATGGAAATGTACCGCGTCCCACTCCAACAACTGAAAGTGAATTATACCGTCTCCACGACAAATAAGAAGGTATACACAGAAGAAGAAGATAGATTCCTCCTTGTGATGTTGGATAGGCATGGCGTCGATGGCGAGGGCCTCTATGAGAAAATCAGGGAAGAAATCAGGGAAAGTCCACTTTTCCGCTTCGACTGGTTCTTCCTTAGCCGGACGCCTGTTGAGATTGGTCGAC
>NW_001813975.1:201003-202350 GCF_000149585.1 Histoplasma mississippiense | reverse complement strand
CGCTCTTGCTTCGTGTTGGATATTTATTATGTTTTCGTTCAAAAAGGGCTCGTGTTTGATTGATTATTATTTAATTATACTCTTTGTTGCTTTCCTTCTTGACTTCTTTTGCCCGATTTAAAAAGCTAGGTTTCGTTGGCCCTTTTTAACAAGACGTGGTGGGGTGTGTTTGAATGGGTAGCACGGATGGATGCACGGAATATTTCTGTCTTTCTTTTGATTTTTGGGAAACTATGGTATCCATTCTCTTATTTCTTTTGATGGAAAATATTTGATGGGCTATTTTATAAATAATTGCTCTAAACCTGATATCTTTTTTCTTCAACTCATATTTTTTCAACTCCCTGCCGCATTGTCAGTAATGAAATATTCGTACATGAGCAGCTAATTTGATAAATTTTTAAGGATGGAGGAAAATTGTTTTGCGACTTTCTTATTTTGTTCGGATGATACTGGACTTGAAATTATCACGTTCATTTTCATGTTTCCCTAGTTCGAAATCTTGAAGCCGATGTTGAAAAAATCGGAGGCCAGTTAGGAGAAAACAAACTAATATACCGTAAGATTCTCTTTCAGGCATCATTGGGTGATAGCGCCAAATTTTATGGAAAAAAAAAAAAAAAAAAAAAAAAAGAAGAAGGAAAGAGAAAAAACAAACGGATCTATCCTATATAATACATGTCATCCTCTGAAAAATGCAAAAGCTGGGAGAACTTAATGCGCCATGGAGAAAAGCCAAAAAATTTCGCTGAAACGATACCCCAAAGAAAGAATCAAAACATCTTATTTGGGTCCTCCTTCGCCTCCTCACGGATCAGGTCGACAGTAGACATCATTCCCTCCTCAGACGACGACAAGCCCGGACCAGTAGATGATGGGTCCCCAAGAAAGGCCTCGCATAACAACGTTTTTTTCAACGCTCACATTCAAGCTATCGACCCCCGCTCGATCTTCCTCGCCTGTGGAGGTTATAGCTCCTGGTATAACCACAACGCCATCTGCTTGTTGTCGAACGCTTTTCTGCAGGCCCTGATCTTCGCTGCCAAGCATCAGAATGCAAGGGGCTTCGTTGAGTTTGCTTTTTACATCTCGTCGACTGAGAATTTGTTCTGCTGATGTGCTGAGGGATTGTTGGGACGCAATAGCCGCGGCAGGCGCTTCAGCTGCGAAAAATTTCCAGCCGTTCATGTGTGTGTTTTTCAAAAAGAGTGTTGGGTTGGTGGTTGTCAGGATTGGGATGTTCTCCGCGGCACCTGCAGAAGCCTTTACAGCGACAGCAGATATCGGGGCGCTATTTCGGGTGGACAAAATTATGGCATCGACACCGAAATAGTAAGCGCTTCGGAT
>NW_001813975.1:199172-200090 GCF_000149585.1 Histoplasma mississippiense | reverse complement strand
ACTGCTCTGTATCACCCTGTCCTTCCTGCCTTCCCATCCATTCTCTGTCCTCCCTGTTCTTTCTACCCTCTCTACCCCCTCTGCTCCCCTTTCCCCCTCTACCACCAGAGTTCTTCCTGTTCTCCCGGCCTGGGTAAGAACTGCGAAAGTTATATATTCCTTTCTGGATTGCTGAGCCTATGGAAGCATTTCTGATGCCTTTTGCGACGTTGAATTCAGTGAACCTGGAAAAGTGTAGGTGATGTGATTTCAGCAGTGCACTGCAATGGCTGTTGAGCATAACTTCAATGAATATCGACAAGGTTAGAAATTGGGCTTAGAGGTACAAATCATATAAATTGTACTATTTAATGTCTTCAATCCAACGTAATAGCCATCGATTTCGATTTTAGAATATCGGACTTTCATTGTTCCGGTAAATAACCGCGTCGCCCTGAACCAGGTACAGCAGCCTAGTGACAAATGTGTCAAATGGGTTTTTTATACTAGTGTTACAATGTACACACACCTATCATATTCATTCTATTTGTAATTGAATAGAGCTATTAGGAAGCAATGCATTGCTAGATATCATCTTCAATATATATCATCACTGTGATGAGATAGCACTACAATCACTAGATTATCCATAGTGAAAAGCCAACATAAGTTAAATGGTTGTTGCTCATAGTGATGCATATACCCATGGGTGTGGTGGTGTGGCCCGGCCCACCACGGGCATGGCCACTGAGACCCGCCACTGATAACACTGCGACCGCCAGCCGCAGCATAGTGGGGAACCACATCACTAGATAACATCACTAGATATCATCACTAAAATATCATCGCTAGATATCATTGTGAGATATCATCATTAGATACAAGTGATAGAAATCATTGTCAATATATATATATATACTGTAGTTTCCACATGGGCTG
>NW_001813975.1:186269-198506 GCF_000149585.1 Histoplasma mississippiense | reverse complement strand
CACTCGCTGGCGGCCGATATCCTGAGGCAATTCACCGCAAGCCTACATAAGGAAGAATCTGAACAAGGTCTCAAAGCCAGTAAAACATTAATGGAAATAATTCCCCCAACTATCGATAATAAGGAGGACTACAATTTTTTACCTGGCTATCTAAAAGTTGAAGAGGTCCTTGGTACGGTGAATGTTTCCTATCCAGCGAAATATTCCATTAGACTTGCAAATGGGGATATTGTTAATGTGAGAAACCTTTTACCCATTGCCTTTTTCTGTTGACTTTCATGTTCTCACAACCTCATATCTCAGTTAACTGCCAGGCACATTCGTACCCTTCAGCAGGGATGCAATGCCCTTTCTCGGTTCAATCAATATCCGATAATCAGTGATACTTCTATATAAGATACAGTCACTCATCGCCAGTACCCAAGCCGAACGCGGTCTCAGAGGGATAGCTTTTATGTGAACTCCACAATGCTCAGCCTATCTTCAGACGATGATCGACCGGCTAGCCCATTTACAAAACCAATTACTTCAAGGCGCCTTTTGAGGAGAGGTAATCGCGGCGAGGCAAGCACTGTACTCTCAAGGCGACGTTCTTCGCGTTTACTTCAATTCACAGATGCCCAAGGTTCCGAGCACAGTGAAGATAAATCGATGGAATCTTCAGATGGAGAACACAGGAAATATAGACGAGTCAGACGCCGTGGAAGGCGCTCTAAGTCCTACAAAAATGAAAAATTTTCCAACCCCGTTTCAATTGGAGTCCGATCCTCGCAGAGAGTCAAAGCATTAAAAAGTATCGCAGTACGCTTGGAAGATGACATTTCAGAAGCCGAAGATAATTCAGCAGGGGTGAAGTATTCAGCGGCAAAGGAATTCTTCAAACAATTCCCAAATGAAGATCCCTTCAGAAATCGTCATCAAAATGTGTGTAATTCTTGCCGCTCTTCTGATTCCGGAAATGGAATTCTTGTATTCTGTCAAGGTTGCACTACATCATATCACCAGAGATGTCTTGGACCCCGCAACCAAAGAGAGCACTTAGTCACAAAGATTGGGGAAATGGATTTTGTTCTGCAGTGCCGACGGTGTTTAGGCTTTGCCCACACAAAAGACATGCTTTCTCCTCATCAGGGTGCTTGTACCCAGTGTCATCAACTCGGCCCATTATCAAAGCCTTTAAGACCACGAACGAATGCCCGCGAGGAGCAGCTGCTGAGGGAAGAAAATGGTGGTTCCGATCCCATACCTGATATTGACACTCCATTGCATAACTTATATAATGTGGATTCCATCCTGTTTCGATGTATTTCGTGCGAGCGAGCTTGGCATATGAACCATCTCCCACCTAGAGGACAAAACCCTACCGGCAACATGGAAGAGAGTGATAGTGCAGATTTCGGCAACCAAACGTTCAGGGAATATTCGAGGCGGTTTACTTGTGAGGACTGCGCCAATATGCCTGGGGAGATAGAAACTATT
This sequence comes from Histoplasma mississippiense, assembly GCF_000149585.1. Classification (NCBI taxonomy): domain Eukaryota; kingdom Fungi; phylum Ascomycota; class Eurotiomycetes; order Onygenales; family Ajellomycetaceae; genus Histoplasma; species Histoplasma mississippiense. The sequence continues at coordinate 197,027 of NW_001813975.1, read as the reverse complement.
GTTGCTTGGCGCCCAGTTGATCTTGATAGTTTTATACCTGGGTATACTTCGGAAATGATGGAGGAGATCGCCAAGGAATATCTAATAAAGTGGCGGAAAAAATCTTACTTCCAAACCTCATGGATGCCTGGGTCATGGGTTTGGGCGAAGGCTGCTCCTGCCACCCGGAAAGCATTCGCCAGGTCCTCAAAATCCCTAAAGCCGATTATGTCGAAAGAAGATGCAATTCCAGAAGAATTTTTGCGGGTTGACATAATTTTTGACTTGGAATACTCAAATGTGGTCAGAAATACAACACTCGAGATTGATATGGCCCGCGTCAAAGAGGTATCAAAGATATATGTCAAGTATAAGGGCCTGCCATATGAAGATGCTGTGTGGGAAACCATCCCATCACCTAAAGAGACTGAGCGCTGGCATGATTATCAAAGGGCATACCAAGATTGGGTTGCTGGGAAGTACGTGCATGTGCCTAAAAGTCACATTATGAAGAAGAATTTGACCACTGCACGGTCCAAAGATTTTGCTACACAGCTTGTTAAAAAAAACCAACCGGCCTTACTAACAGGTGGCCAAATTATGGATTACCAGAAAGATGGCTTGAATTGGCTTTATTACATGTGGTACAAAAAGCAAAATGCCATCCTCGCTGATGAAATGGGGTTGGGGAAAACAATTCAAGTAATCGCACTTTTTGCGACTTTAGTTCATGATCACAGATGTTGGCCTTTCCTAGTGGTTGTTCCGAATTCTACATGCCCTAATTGGCGTCGGGAAATAAAGTCCTGGGCACCTTGGTTACGGGTTGTGACATACTATGGCACCGCAGCTGCGAGGAAGATTGCACACGATTACGAAATGTTTCCGGATGGTACATCGGATCTTCGATGTCATATTGTTGTTACTTCATATGACTCAATGATCGACGATAAGGCAAGGCGTCTGTTTTCAAGCATTCCCTGGGCTGGTTTGGTTGTCGACGAGGGACAGCGCTTGAAGAACGACAAAAATCAATTATATGAGGCGTTAACGCGCATTCACTTCCCCTTCAAAATTCTGCTTACTGGTACCCCTCTGCAAAATAACATTCGCGAGTTATTCAATATCATTCAATTCTGCGATCCGTCTAAAAATGCTGAGGTCCTTGAACAGCAGTATGGGGGAGATTTTACAAAAGAGAAGCTCACTGAACTGCATGACATGATACGCCCGTATTTTCTTCGCCGAACAAAAGCTCAAGTTCTGACATCTTTGCCCCCAATGGCACAGATCATTATACCAGTTACAATGAGTGTTGTACAGAAAAAACTGTATAAATCGATTCTGGCTAAAAATCCAGAGCTGATTCGGTCGATTTTCGAGAGAAACCAAGGGAGAACATTGAAACGGACAGAACGTCACAACCTAAACAACATTTTGATGCAGCTTCGGAAATGTCTTTGTCATCCCTTTATCTACTCCAAAGCCATTGAAGAGAGGACGGTCAATGCGGCTTTGTCTCATCGAAATTTGGTTGAGGCTTCGTCAAAACTTCAATTGTTGGAAATGCTTTTGCCTAAACTGCAGGAAAGGGGTCATCGCGTTTTAATATTTAGCCAATTTCTTGATAACTTGGATGTCATGGAAGACTTTCTTGATGGCCTGGGTCTTCTGCATCGCCGCCTTGACGGATCTATGACCTCTCTCCAAAAGCAGAAGCAGATTGATGAATTTAACGTTCCCGGTTCACCATACTTCGCATTTTTGCTGTCCACTAGATCTGGTGGTGTTGGGATTAATCTGGCCACTGCGGATACGGTTGTCATTATGGACCCTGATTTCAACCCACATCAGGACATTCAAGCTTTGTCGCGAGCGCATCGAATTGGTCAAAGGAAAAAAGTTCTGGTTTTCCAATTAGTGACGAAGGGATCGGCCGAGGAGAAAATTATGCAAATGGGAAAAAAGAAGATGGCTCTAGATCAGGTTTTGATTGAGCATATGGACGTGGAGGGCGACACAGAAATTGATTTGGAGGCCATTCTTCGGCACGGAGCAGATGCTCTCTTCGATGATAGTACCACAGACGATATTCACTATGATAACGAGGCAATTGAAAAACTTCTTGATCGAAGCCAGATCGAGAATACAAAGGCCGGGGATGATGGATCTGCCGAGTCACAGTTCAGCTTCGCCAGAGTGTGGGTTAATAATACGCTTTCGGACAAACTAGGTGATTCAGAAACGGCGACTCCCAGCAATACAGTATGGAATAAAATCCTACAGGAACGTGAACGTATGGCTGCCGAAGAAGCGAAGGCAAACGCTCAAACGCTGGGGCGGGGAAAACGTAAACGTCAAACAATTGACTATACTTTTCAGTGTCGTGGTGCAGAGCATCTGCTGTCTTCGCCTAAAGCATCAGGAAAGGATGATACCGATGCAGAATTTCAATCCAAAAGCCCTGAGTTAGATACCGAGGATGTTGATACCGATGGCGATTTTGTTAGCGGGTCTTGCAAAGCAAGTATGAAAAGAATCCCAGACACAAAGAGTCTATGAAGGTATGCTATAAGTTTCAGTTTCGGTGATGTTGAAGACTAACTTTTTCCCCCTAGTACGTCGGTCCATACGAGCCACAATCCCTGATATAAACTCAGAGGTAAACGGCTCAATGCTGGATGGGAGTGGAGAATCGAATACCAGATCGCATTCACCACGTCGCTGCGTAGCCTGCGATCAAATTCATCCAATTGGGCACTGCCCATTGAAATTGGCTGGTGTTGAACATTGTGGGCTTTGTGGGATTGCGCACTATGGGCGCGGACGAGCATGCCCACACCTCAGTTCAGAAACCCAGGTTGCTTTGATGCTCGGCTCTCTCAAAGAAAGTACTGAACAGCGAGCGCTGGTAGACGAAGCTACCAAATATCTACGAGGCATCCGAGGCGACCTTGTTAGAAGGAAGAAAATCAAAGCTGCCAAGGAAACGGCAGATTCTCTGCCCCTGGCCACTGCTGCACCAACATCACATCCAACCCAAAACGCACCAGCGTCTCCTGTCGATCCCCCATTCCTACCACACCATCCAGGTCACATTGTGGCATATCCTCCGTATCCACCACAACTACCACCACAGTTCTCACACACGCAACAGTTATCCCCTCGTCTGGAAACCAGGCACAATTAGCGCAATACCAGTAGCGTAATAACTAAGCTATTAGTGCAGAAGTACCAACCAATAATTTCTCATACTAAATTATATGCAATTCTATTTGCTAGTACAGCTCCACTATCTCATGTTTTCTCTCAATGCGTTACTGCACCTCTTTCAACCTTCTAATCTTTCAACTGTGAGAATCCACCTTTGCTGCAAGAATTCACCTTCCTACCCATCCACCCCTGCAAAAATCATGGCATTCAAAGGTGATTTTCAATTCTCTATGATCTCTTCTAATCATATTCACTGATTATTTTATTAAACAGTATAAAAAAAGTGAGAAATGAAAGTGATCTGCAAGTGAACTTCTTGCAGATATTCCACCTCTGAAAAGCATTATCTTCAATTCTATAAAGCCTTTTCATCGCCTGCCAACTGCCAATCTGCTCAATATTGACCCTTAGGAATTCATATGTTTTATTCTCTCTCTATATCTCAGAATCTGATATTCAGAATATTATAAGCTCCATCAATGTCTATATAAAGATACAAATATCAAAGAATTCAGCTTTCAATCTGCAGAATTGACAGTCAACTACTTCTACAGAAATTAAGATATTTCTTGAGCAGATTATCTATATGAGAGTGTATAAATCTTCAGCAATTGAAGATTATTGAAATAAGAATGATACTCAGAGACCTGTTCATCCATCAAGATTTCATATAAGACAGAGGCAATTTGAGCAGATCAAGAGATATATTCATATATTCAATTTTTGCAAATTGAAATCTTTCTTCATTCAAAAGCTAGAGCCTCTATACTTAAACTTTCATACAATATATCAGAAATACTACATCTCTGATTCAAATCTTGCCATTGATGAGATGATGATTCAGTTCTTCAGTCAATCAAAGTACACAGTCAAAATGCCTCAGAAATTAATCAAGCAGAGATGTAAAATCTTTAAATTAGAAGAACATGACTATCTTTCAACTTTCTCCATGTTTCATGATAATCTCCATATGAATACGATGTTCTGAACTTCAGAGTTAATCAAGACTGAATCTCTTGTGATGGAATTGATTGAGCAGCTGCCAGTATTCTTGCAGAGCTCTGAGTAGCAGCATTCAAAGTTGAATAACAGTAAAGAGATTGCTGACTACTCAATTTATATGAACAACCACTTCACATCTGTTGCTCTATTCAACTATCTTTGAAAGAAAGGAATTGAAGTATGTGGAACCATCCATCCTGCCAATCTACCACCCCTTTTGCAAGAATTGAAGAACTCTGAATTGTCAGCTCATATTCTTTTCAATACTCTGTATAATCTCTCAAAATGAAGTTCTCTGTCTTACATGGAAAGACAATAATGTGGTATTACTATTGTCTACAGTTCATAAATCAGACAGCTTCATTGAATGTATCTGAAAACATTCTGAGATCAATTCCACCAACAGCCCGCAGATACAATGTTTATTTGATGATAAATATGAACAAGCTATGAAGATTCCTATCATTATTAATGACTACAATCATAATATAAATGGGATTGACCTAGCAAATCAGTATAGAGCTTTCTATGAGACTCATATGCTCACTAATCACATGTGGTTGTCAATTCTATACTGGATTATCAATCATGCAATTGTCAATTCTTATATTCTTCATCAATTGGCTACTGCTTCAGGCTTTGCTGCTCCGGGCCCTGCTGCTCTGAGCCCTTCTACTCTATCTCATGCTCAGTTCCATCAACAGCTTTATCTTCAACTCTTTGAGTTCTCTAATTCTCTATCATTCACTCAATCAAATTCAGATTTAAATCATCATTGAATTTCTCTGCCAGAATCTCAAGCTTGTGTCTGATGTCAGTATAAAAGAAAGAGAGCAGAGCAGAATTAAAGATAAAGCTCCAAGATCAAGATATGGTTGCTGCATGTAATAATATTCCTCTCTGTCTGAAAAGCCGGTGTTGGCAGGAGATATTAATTAGGGCTAGATTGAATAGATTACATAAATTACATTAAAACATTCTAATACAGCCGATCTCTCATATAATCCAGTAGTTTTCGCGTTTTTAATACGCTAACGTACACGCTAAAAAACCGCGCTAATTGTGCCTGGTTTCCAGACGAGGGGATATCAACAATCACCATGCCCACCGTATCCATACCCGCCATTTCAACTCTCGTATCCCGGTATGACGAAGTAGAAATGGTCCTACATTATTGATGACGATTCATAGAGTATTATTCGCTCATGCTTGCTGACCTTAGTATTTGTTCTTGTAAATTTTTTTTATCTGCCAAATGTAACATGCTCTTCAACATAGAGGTTAGCGTGTGATTTTCCTTTTTTAGGAGTGTATGGGGGAAGAGCCAAAAGATCATCGGAGGGGGATTTTGCCTTTCAATATCACGGCGGATTCATTTTGAATTGACCTTTGTAGAACATACCAGTCACTCATACGTTTAATTTTTTGCAGAAATTTCTTCTCATTGAGATTTTATAACCGTTCCAGCCTTGACTATCAATTCGGTACTGGGGTGTATTTTAATTTTATTTCCTTTTTGCCCCTTTAATCCCCTAGCCTACCCCCTATTGACATTCTTTTTGCTGGCAAGATATTTATTCAGCAATGCTGTGAAATGCAATTACAAGACTACACGTCTATTACCACTGCAGATTAGCTGAGGTGAAAATGGCTCGGCAAAAAAAAAGTAGCAAAACACCAAAATATTCAAAATATCTGCATATTCACAGAATCTTCAATGAATATCACCATTATCATTCAAATAAATGTATATCATATGTTTATCATCATATCCTAGTAATATGTCTTTCTCAACGCAGTCATCATTTCATCTTAGTGCAACAGTTACGTCAATTTCCCATCTTCCCATTGATTCATTCAAATGCTTTGTCGAATCTCTCTCATCCGTAGGCTCTTCTTGATATGGTTTGTCGGAACCCCAATTTACCGTAGCTTTATTATCGTCTATTCTCCTCATAGATACTCCGAATTCATGGAAAAAAGGTAGAGCCAATAAAAAGTCTCATAGCTGGAATATGTTTCACTGAAATAGCAGCCGCCCCAATTTTCATGCCGATTAATATAGGACTACTTTCTTTGCTCCTCGTGTGGCGATTAGAGTTAAGTTGTACTGTACGATGGTTCAGAATTGCTCCCTCCCTCATCTTTCTTCACCCTTTTCTTGCCTTCCTATCGCAAAGCCCAAGCTTCAGCATAGTTAGCACTCTGAAACCACTCGATACTTTGCTTGCGTCATGGACGTCAGAGCTCTGGAAGAATACCAGCATCGGGTCATCCAAGGCGACCGGGAGGGATCAGATTCCGATGATGAAGCCATCGTTTTTATCTAGTGTTCTATCTAAGTTGAAATTGGAACATCTCCCAGCTCATTTATTGTGCTTCGGTGCGTAAAGCGTCGGCAGATTTCCTAGAAAAACCAGAAGTGCCCATCGAGCCTATAACCATTGCATCGCTGCTTTTCGGTTCTTACCATGTATTATTTCCGATCAAATTCGGAGATGGGTTACCCTGCATGTGGAACTCCAGAGCATTTCAAACGCATCAGCCGCATCCGCCCTTCGGTCTGAAGCTTTCCAAATCCATGCGACTCATCCTATGTGAAACTTCAGTTCCACTTCCAGATGTATTGGCATTTGACGCGACACTAGATAATGAACTTGGTTGTCCTTCCATCTTGGTGAGCTTTGTTCAGGGAGGTTCTTTGTACGATTGTTGGTTTGACAAAAAATATTACCAAGGGAGAGATGTGGTGCACTGCACAAGGACTTCACAGGGTATTGCTCATGCAATGGTCGAACTGAGCCGGTTCTCATTTTCTACTTATTGGTGGTGCCCTTCCATTTGATCGAGATGGGAATTTGAATAAACCTAGTACTACAGCATATGAGGTTTGTTGATCATCATCAATCCATGCTTGAGCGACAAGGAAATGACGAAGAAGACGAATCAGCGCTCTATTTTGAAGCAGGACCATTTCAAGACGCAGCTCCATGCTATCTTCTCGCAATCAACCGAGCAAAAGAGCGCAAGCAACCCCTCCATAAGGGTGTGCAAAATCTCCTGCGCATGCTTTTTTCCTGGGTTCCGGCCACAAGACCTGAAGTTCGTGCTTACGGATTCAGATCATGATATCTAGAATGTCCTCGTATCCAAGGATGGAAGTTTTCAAGGTTTTATTGACTGGGGCAGTGTGGCCGCTGTTCCCCGTTTCATCGGATGAATGAAAAATACCCCTCCTGGCTTATTGTGGCGGACGTAAATACCTGAGATTGGGATCCAGCCATGTGTGCGAGAAGTGAAGACATGGAGCAGGACATCGAGCCAGATACACTGTGGGAGGACTCTTCAGATACTCTCGCGTTCCATCGTAAGGAGCACAATGAGTTTATACAGTGTCATTTGCCTCTTCCCAAAAATTCTGTCTCTTCTTCCTCTCCCCTTCATGCATCGTCCGCAACGCAGAAGTCACTCTTTGTTGAGAATTTGCTAATTGCAGCCGAAAACCTATGTGTACATACATTTGAGATTCTTGAAAAGTGTATTGAGAAGATTGTCGAATTGGCACAACGAGACTCGAATCGACCAGGTGTGGAGGTGAAGAAGGGCGATAATAAGATATAACGGACGCTCTGTCATATAGAGAACTCAATGAGGAAATGACTGATTTTCTGAGGAAAGTCCTTGAAACACTTTGGAGGTGCCATGGTACAGTAACATGCGATTGAGGCCGTTTTACGTTGCAATTCCGCAAAAATATATTTATAGTTATAGTTATATTTTTTTATATTTTTTATATTTAAGGTTGGCCAGACAGAAGTGTTGAACTCACATGAGAAGCATTTATTTCCGATAAAATAATAGCAGACTACTGAATAATAATACATCCTAACCCAGCATTGAGTGAGGGAGAGAGATGACAGAGCGGCATATTAAATATATCATTTCCGTGCGATTCGTTCCCAAGCCCCCAGTATGTGATTTAAACCGACAATTATGATGTCTAGTAGTTGAATATCCTTCAAAACAAAGATATGATACATGACTACACAGCACACATGAAGCGTCTCTCCTCATCTCAATCTGAAATCACAATTGGCTAATCACTGGTATGGGTTGCTGGTTGTTTGTTCCTGTCAGAAATGCTGAACCCAAGCCAAGCCCTTTGTCATATTCGCCTTCTAAAGCTAGAGAAACACACAAACGCATGCTATCTACATCACTAAGGCAGGTCTCGGGTGATATCCCTCATCAATTATACCAAAAAGTCTGCCCAAATTTGAACGCAGACATAATCTGCGATATAGGGAGCAGCCAGTTTCTCAGTTGGTTTGCAACCTCCTGGGGCTGCAATGCCATTCTTGATTGATTGCTCATGCAAACTTTTTTGGTGTTTTCGATCTATTTAGATGGTTCCTATTCCACACCGCAGCTTGAAACCTCACTTGTGGCCCTTCCAGATACTATATATGGGGAGGCCATACTTCTGCGTCCTCTCTTCCGAAGGGCTGCTCGGTAATCAATCAACCTGCCTATCCAAGCGGTCGGGTGCGACTATACCCAGGATTCAGGTTACCAAATGGGTCTTTACTGCTTCCTAGCACTTTTGCACTTTTTAAAAAGGTTGATGTTAGATCAATTCTATGGCCCACCATTTCGGTGATTGACTACAACTGGTGATCAATTTTTACCAAAAAGGCCCTCGGTTTGATCCGAATGCCACAAAGCTGTCCGGGACCGATGATGTCCACTATCCTCTGATTTTTAATATTGTTGGGGAACTGATCTGCTTTTCTTTACGTTGATGCCTGATTTTCTTGGGACTCCATTCCCACAGTGTTCTTTTGATTGTTCATGATAATGCAGTGTACCGAGAGCTAAGGCTAGGTTGGTCGCACTGACAGATGTCATGGGTACTTTAGGACAAACTGCTCCTGAGAACAAAGATGCTGGCAATCTATTCTCTGGTCTATTGTGGATAATTGCTCAACAAAATAGAAACAGCATCTTAACTGTTTCCATCTCCTTCTCTTTCTCTTCATTTTAAGCTCACATGGATATGTGGCAAATAGCTAACCTTTTGCTTTCCTAATATAATGGACTCCTCAATCTCTAGATATCTTGGGCATGCACAGGAACGGTTATATGAGTTACATCTTTGCACGGTTCTCCTATATTATATTTAGAGCCACAGTTGACATATCGTTCTCTACTTTGTTTACCTATTTCTCTGTGTTATTGAATTTCACACTGGCAGCAACACAACTCTTTCCTGCTCTAGAATCTTCAGTTTCATTCCTTTAATATTAACAAAGTTGAATACACTGAAACCTCCACTGACACATCCACTCAAATATACTGTTGTATATCTTCTTCCTCTAGGCCTCAGGCTCCCTCAACTTCTTCTCTTTGCTAGAACATTTTGCTCATTTCAACCTCGCTTAACATCTCACACAAATCCCCCTTTACTCCTCCTTTGTGCTTTTCAACCGCAAATTACTGTTGTTGCTCTGATTCTTTCTTTTCCATTCAGCTGCCTAGCTTTTTATATCTTTCAAGCAAATCCTATCGTAACCTTGAACTCGTTCCATTATCTATCAGCTACTTCAGCAGGACAGACAGCGAATAGCCATGCAACCAGAGTTCTGCATCACCCGCCCAAATGGAGTTGTTACTGCACTAATCGCCGTGGACGAATTGCCTCCCTTCGTAACTATTCGTGGCGTTCCTCGGTGTTTGAGCCAAATCGACGACGACCATGGAATGATCAACGTGGGGACTGTGGGCTCTCGTGGTCAATTTTATACCGTTGACGTTGCTGTCGAATCTAGAGCTCATCATATTAATGGGACCCCGAATGGGGAACCGGCTATGACACCTCAATCCTCTCTTACTATCGAGGGACATGGAGTCTTTCGTCAATCAGGTGGTCTTGGTGCAGCGATTTTGAACCCCAATTCTGAGGGGCGCAACATCATGGCCTGGAGGAACGAGGTTAGCGATAATGCTGTTACCAACACTAGCCGCGAAGTAGCGAAGTTGGTGAGTAATATTAAAACACCATTACTGTCGTCTGATGCTTGCTTTTAACCTGATAGAGGCGAAAACCATTAGGATGAAACCCCATCACAACGCAGAGAATCTGGAACTCAGAATGCGAAAAACCCAAAAACTCCCGCCAAAAAAGAGTTCTGCTCTTTCTGGATTCGTCGGGGGGAGTGTGACTATTCGCAGCAGGGTATGGTAATCTCCCTCAACTTTTATAAAATTTTAGCCGTATTAAATCGTTATAGGATGTCTTTTCAAACACGAAATGCCTAGAGATCTCGAGACCCTAGGGCGCCTGGGGCTTCGCGATATTCCCCGCTGGTATCGCGAGAAGTATAAAGTTAAAAGCATCAGTGGCTCTGATGGGATGGATCCACGCATGGACGCTAGTCGTGGTTGGAGACCGGTTGGGCCGATGCCAACGTTCCCACCCCCCAATTACGGTTTACCTCCTCCAAGATTCAATGTAGGGCAAAGCTGAAGGAGAAGCTGCAAATTGGGAATCACGCAACGCTCGAA
>NW_001813975.1:184304-185995 GCF_000149585.1 Histoplasma mississippiense | reverse complement strand
CGGCTAATGACAATCAGCACGGAGGGGCATTGGCCTCCTCACCCAAACCCGCCTCAGAATGTTTTGGGAGCACATCCCATCCCAGCTCTGGACCGCAACAATATCACGAATGCTGCTGGGAAATCCGCAAGCCATGAACCTGTCGGATCCTGTGCATCCAACCCCACATTTCTGACTGGAGCCAGCGCAGTGAGAAGCTCGCATGGCCTTGATAGAAGCTCTATTGTTCATCCGCACAATCAGACTGATCTCTCTAGAAGCAGCTCCATCTGGGCTGTGACAAGTTGCATCAATGGTGAAATGGCCCCCAGTATCCTCTCGCCATTCGATTCCATGGCGGTAACTGAGCCGGAGGGGCCAATGACTCCTGGAAAACTTATGACTAACAAGCCGAAGTCTTCCTCGTCCAAAAGCCCATTCTCTACTGACAATACATTCCGCAACACGCCAACCACGGCCATCAGCGGCCTTGTGGGATCCCATTCCTCTTTCTCATCCCCAATCCCCTCACACTGTCGCGCGCAATCCTTCCGCTCATCTCGTTCTTCATGGACAATTGGACCTACTGGCGGCGGTGCAACACACGTGCCTCTTGAAAACGCTGCTGGCACCTGCGCCTCCCAGTTTGGTGACAGCGTCCGTTATGGTAGCCCCCACCACTCTCTCAAGCCAATTGGATTCAACCAGAACGGAGTAGACTGGCGTCAGCGTCGCCTGAAGCAGATTGTGGAGAATGATCCCTTTGGACTTGGCCTCAATGACGATGCGTGCGCCCCTTGTCCCCGGCGCAGCTGAGGCCTTTCTATCAGCGCTCCTAACGCTTTGTGCGCAACGGCAGATATTTCTCAGACGACCTTAAGCTTAATATCGAACATGCCATGTTTCTTTCTTTGATACCGTCGATATTTCCATCTTGTTTTTCACTTTTTTCCCTCCAAATATAAGCGTTCAAGCTTCTATCTCTGTGTATCTTGGAAGTCAGATTCATGTAGTGAGCACTTTGGTGTTCAGGACATGGGATTGGATTTTTTTCGATATAGCTTTGAATCAAAGATAAAGGGTTCTTTCTCTTTTGACATCTGTACGTTGCATGCCTGCTCACTGAACATCTAACCCCTTATCACTAAGACGAAAATAAATATATTCTGATGACTCCGTTTGTTTCTTCATTATGTGATCCACACAACCATGTTTCTTTCTATTTTCATGTTCAATAGCATCATCTCATTCCCCCAGCATTGAAAGGTGGTTCTCTCATCTTGTGACCGCCTAGAATAGTGTCTATAGTCTGAAATGTAATTGGGGAGATGTTTGCATAAATAGAGACACGGATATTCCATTTTTGCCTCTTAGATATAAAGGACAAGAAATAAAAATACGATACAATATTTCGTTAAAAGCTAAAGCTAAGCCGCAACACCACCAATAATGTACAGATTGCAGAACCGTCCACATGATAAGAAATCTTTGAAAAAAAAATGGGAAACATGGTAAGGAAAGTAACTCGACAAGATAGAAAAGAACTTCCTAACGACTTCCAGAAAACGGTTTCCACTGGGCAGGAACACTCCTAGATCGTACAGGGATAGGTTCTTTTCTAGCATTCTCGTCTCCAGCACCGGGCCCGAAGAGCAGGTTAAGAGAGGGAATACTGTTGATCGCCCGGCGTACCACTTCATTTCCATCAATGA
>NW_001813975.1:178790-184103 GCF_000149585.1 Histoplasma mississippiense | reverse complement strand
GCACGGGGTTGTAGCGGGTGCCGACCAATTTCCTCACTGGATGCGTTGCTCCTCCGTAAGGTAATTGGGGACCAGAGCTGGCGAACAAAATTCAACGACGACTTTGGCTTCCGCGGGATGTGTCTCGCCCATGTATGTGGTGTATCGGAATCGGAGGAGATGGGTGTCCTTTGGTAAGGTAAAAGATTTTACATGGTCTAGCGGGAAAGATAAATTAGCAATGTTCCAGTATTGGGGAGCGAAAATGGAACATAAGAAACGGCGGATAATCCAAGAAGGGAAGAAAGTTGAAACATACTGCTAAGCAATGGCATTTCCCATGCCGCAATTCGGGCGTATTCTCTCAGCTCCCGGTGTTGTTCCAGCTCATCGTATGCCATAGTCGTCATCCCATCCTGCATGTAAGGCTCAGAGTGAAGCCTGTGAATATCGTCGTTAAAATAATCTTCAACGTCCTCGTTCCCGCCAGTCCAGCCTATAAACGGGGCTCCCTCTTTGTGGATTTCGCTCATAGTCTGTCCGAGACCTTGTTCACGCAGGGTCTGGGAGAGTGTCGTGAACTCACGGTCGAACGTTTCTCGCTGGTCCGGAGCCATTGCATCGTATTGAATACGTTCCGACTCATCAAGTAGGTCTGGAGAGTATTCGGGAACTTCGGTGAATTCATTTTGCTTCAGATGTCTGGAATGACTGAAAAATGCGAGGTGTTGTTGCAGTCGAAAAGCACTGGGTCGCATCGCGCTCCGTTTTGGAGCGGTCTGTCTACAGAAAACCAAAGCGGCCCGGCCGATAGATGTCGTTACCGAAGCCATTGGACCAAAATCGTAGCATATATCAAGATTCCAGACCTCGAGATCTCCCGCAAGACTAAACTATGGAGATAGCTTATGAGCCAAAAATATGGAAGTTTTGGTTTCATCCGGATAAATAAAATATCCGATCCTGAGAATATAACCACTCCTTGAACCAACGTATTCCTCTTCTTCTTCTTCTTCTTCAGCAAAGATTTCATGCGAGCTGGTATCGTGTGGTGAAAATCGGGTTTCTCCAAAAGCCATTGCTCTATGGCCTCTTTGAAGCAGGTAAAACTATGTTTTGTGACGGTTGGGGCCACAGCTCCATTCAACGCTCTTGTATCAGAGGTTCTTGGGGAGCCGTTCCTAGACGCGCTCAAGGCCAACAACTACACGGATCTTCGAATCCAATACGGCCAAATGGGACAAGCCCTGTTCCAGGAATTTGAACAGAAGAATGAACCTATGGTTAAGGAGAAATATGGACTGAATGTCACAGGGTTCGACTTTAACCTGGCTGGCCTCAAGGGGGAAATGCTCGCAGTTAAAGCCGATTCTGACGCAAACAAGGTCGATGGCTTGGTCGTCAGCCATGCTGGTACGTTGAATATTTCTTTTTCGACCGAGACCCAGATTTAGGCTGATGTATCTTCCATCTGCCCTCTATATGGCTGAAGGTTCAGGCACAATTCTTGAAGTTCTTCGCGTGGGTTTACCTCTTATTGTGGTCCCAAACCCTCAACTACTGCACAATCACCAAGACGAATTAGCAAAACAGCTAGCAGTCAATGGATACGTAATCCATGGCAAGCTTGGGTATGATGAACTTCCTCATCGCTGCTAGAGTGCGATATACGCTACGATTTCCGGGGAGTTTTCTAATCTAATTTCTAGGAGCCTGGCGGAGTCCATGGTGGAATCTGAAACTTTTCGGCAGCGCATGCATGAATGGCCTCCCAAGCATCAATCAAGAGCATGCCGGCAAGGGGCCTCGTCGGAGTGATGGAAGACGAGCTTGGTTTTGTGGATTGATGGCAAACCCAACCTTGAATTATATGCATTGACATAGTTTGTTGAGGCTGGCGATCGAGCTTGGGATATAGGATGTTTTTCATCGTTCTTGTTTGGTCTGATCAACCATTTGGCGATATGATCATTCCGTGGTTATAAGTAGAGAAATTGTGGGATGCGTGCATTGGACAATCACATTGAAACCGGGGGTAACTCCCCATTTGGCATTGCATGGCGTTTTTAAGAGCGGTACCAAAATCAATTGTTATTATTATCTGGTCAATGCCGACATTGCGCCCTATCTAAATCGATAGGGCTCCGTTTAAGGCGGGGCTAGATATTTCAGACTTAAGAGTATACCCCTATTGTCTGAGAGGCAGTCGTTCATCCGGCATTGACCAACGGGAGTCGAACACGGAAGCGTATTTACATCACTCGGCAGTTGAGCAGTGGTGAAAAAAAAGTAAGAGAGTAAACTTCAAATTATACCCAATAACTAGATCTACAAAGCTTACGGAATGGGAATTTCTTATTTTAACACCCATCTAAGTCTGTGGTATATTAATAAGTGTGGCCGCCATAGCCTTAGGCTGCATGCGGCCTGTGAAAAATATGAATAATAATAATAATAATAATAATAATAATAATAATAATAATAATAATAATAAGTCTGGTATTTGTACGGCATTGCTGTTGTTCGTGGTACCTGGTCCAAGCTCCAACCTCCCCAAAATAAAATAACTCCATGAATTGAGTTGCGCAGATGCTAAACAGACAAACCTCACGCCTTGAGAAATTCAACCTTCCACGCGCAATTCACGCCTTATTTCCACCATTCCACGATCGCACTACTACTTATCCCTCTACGACCGGTTGCGGCCTGCATCCGCGAGTGTCTCAACCCTAACGTCCATCCCTACGAGCCACAACCAACCGCCCCTTTAAGGTCTAACCCTAATCACATACATATTCCTACGAATCATGGCAGAAACGACTCTGCATAATGCACCTATAGTGCTTGACAATGGCAGTGGGACCATACGAGCTGGTTTCGCAGGCGAGGATCTTCCAAAATGTTATTTCCCTTCGTTCGTCGGTCGACCAAAACATCTCCGAGTCCTCGCTGGCGCGTTGGAAGGCGACGTATTTATTGGACAGAGAGCTCAAGAGCTACGAGGTCTCCTAAAAATTCGATATCCTCTCGAGCACGGAATCGTGACAGATTGGGATGACATGGAAAAGATTTGGCAGTGGGTTTACGAAGGGGAACTGAAGACGTTGAGCGAAGAGCATCCAGTCCTATTGACCGAGCCCCCGCTGAATCCGCGGACAAACCGAGACACGGCCGCACAGATTCTGTTTGAACAGTTTAATATACCTGCCCTTTACACGTCAATTCAGGCGGTGCTGTCACTCTATGCTTCGGGTCGAACAACCGGCATTGTGCTAGATTCTGGCGATGGTGTTTCCCATGCGGTCCCAGTCTACGAGGGCTTCGCTATGCCAAGTAGTATACGAAGAATTGATGTTGCGGGCCGTGATGTTACAGAGTATTTACAACTGCTCCTACGGAAAAACGGCTACGTATTCCATACGAGCGCTGAGAAGGAGGTGGTCAGGATGATTAAAGAGAAAACAGGCTATGTCGCCTTGGATCCGAAGAGAGAAGAAAAAGACTGGTCGACAAATGTCTCGAAGGTAGACTCTAAAACCCAGGAATATACTCTGCCGGACGGACACAAACTTAAGGTAAGCGCCACAATACCGGGCCCACCGCCCCGCATAGGGAACATTTTTCTGACAGGTTGGCATGGGATATCTAGGTTGGAGCGGAACGGTTTCGAGCTCCTGAAATTCTTTTTGATCCTGAAATTATCGGCCTTGAATATCCTGGCGTTCATCAAATCGTGGTAGATGCCATCAATCGGACCGACATGGACCTGCGCAAGGCGCTATTCGGCAATATTGTACTCTCCGGCGGCTCGACTCTATGTCGAGGTTTTGGAGATAGGTTACTTCATGAAGTTCAACGATTGGCTGTCAAGGACATGAGAATCAAGATTTTTGCCCCTCCGGAACGAAAATATAGTACATGGATCGGAGGCAGTATTCTTGCTGGTCTAAGCACTTTCAGAAAGGTACGTTCGAGTCCTCTTGAGACCCAACCTCAAAATTCGTATACCTTATGGTTCGTTTCAATCACACTCACCGCGTATTTTTAATTGTTCCAGATGTGGGTCAGCATCGATGATTGGCACGAGAATCCAGATATAATTCACACGAAGTTCAATTAGAAAGGAGAAGAATTGATGAGGTACTGCACTGTCAAGTCGACTCCACTCATTATTCCTCGCTGGACGAGCTATGCATGTGGACAGTCCCAGAGAGCAACTGCACGAAAATGCGCCCCAGAATTGAGAGCAGGTGGACAGAAATGGAGAAGGACCAGATCAGGAGTTATTAGATTAGCCGAGTCGTTTTGATACCCACCCCGCAGCCCCCTATTCCCCAACATATGTCGCGTTTCCCCTTTTACCCTTTTACAATCCATGCACAATTTGATTCGAAACATCTGATGCCCAATAGCAAGGTACATACTGCAGTATCCGTCGTTTGTCAGCTGTTTATGTCTGTACAGTACCAACATCTCTTTCCCATTGTGGATTTAAGCGCTTTGATCATTCTCTGTTCTCTTTCTTCCATTTCGCTTCTCGTCCTCAGTTATAGCAACTCAATGTTATCATACAGCCGCTATTATCTACCGCCCCTCATCCCTCTGTCGTCATTTCTCGAAATATACCACGGATTTGGAAATGGAGACGCATTGCCCTTTCAGCCAGAAAGGTTCTCTGAATGATGTCCGGTTTCCCCGTTTCCGCCCACTTTGCCTCTCTCTCTCTCTCGCATTATCTGGCAGATCCCTCTGCCCTACATACTGCCATTCCCTCTGAGACAAGAAGTTTCTCTTCGCGCTCCAATCTACGCCATTTTCTCGTTTGGTTTTATCTATTTTATTTTATTCCCTTTTGTTTTGGTTTTTGCTTCCTGGTTTCCTGTTGCTTTACTTCCTGGAGATTCTCGAGCAATTCTCTAGTCTGTATATAGATTTATTTTTTATTCTACTACATGTTCTCGAACCGATCTGTTGATTGCTCTAATGATTGAACAAAAAAAGCAAATTGAAGCGTGGCAAAAGAATATCTTAACGAGGAATTTCTAAAGACTATATTTTTTTGTTCGTGGCGATCATTCCTTAAATTTTCGGGCCAGAACGAAGGTAAACGAACTGAATAGAAGCGTTTTGCCCCGTATTCCTACCCCTACGGCTTTAGATATTGAGCATCAATATCGTTAGAACTCATCAACAGAATATATATATATATCGTCAGTGAATATCATTCATTCAAGCAGGTTAGTAGAAAGATAGAGAGGTAGGCAGATAATTCAGGGGTTCTCCCTTTACGGACTATCTGGGTCAAGTTGGCCCGGCCAAATGCAGGAGGAAAAA
>NW_001813975.1:174664-177782 GCF_000149585.1 Histoplasma mississippiense | reverse complement strand
GTCTATGGACTCAGTACTAGAACATGGTCTTCACGCTCCCTCTGCTGCATTTGCGCGACAGGTCAAAACCCTCCGGTATTATCGTGTTTCCTGCACCTCCTCTTCCTACGTGGAAAACTGGGGCCACTTCTTTCTCGCGTCGCAATTGGCGCTCCAGCTCTTCGTCGAAACTGAAGATGGCCCGTTCACTATAGCTGTGTACATTGCCAGCGCCTGTACGGCCGGTAAAACGCACTTGCGGTCGGTTATTCAGAGCAGCGGCTGGGCCTGTGCTCGTGGTTGATTGGCTTGATGAGACTGTGGTCTTTTTTAGAGATATGACATTGCCGGCGCCACCACGAGCAGTGTGCGTGACGGGACGCGTGGTGTGGGAGATGGAAGGAAGAGGTTCAACCAAGTGGTAGGACATGCTTGAAATATTGGGTCCTCTGGAGTTGATTTGTTCCGAAGGTCTGACTTGTTATTTTGAAACACTTGAGAAATGGAATAAGGATATTTTAGGACAGCGATAGCCACGAATAATAAATAAATAATAAGAGAAAATGGGTGCCGCGGTTTAAGAGCAAAACAGTTTCAAATATTATTAACAAGCTTTCAACAGCATTTTCCTTCGAAGTCAGCAAGCCAGGTTTGTTCGCTTTTTATAGTCGGGGCCACCAACCTCTGTTCTGTACTCCGTACCTGGATGCTCTCCGGTGAGCGGCAATGCGGGGGCCTCAGACACCACTGGGCTCGGCGCTACTCTCCAACACATCACAAGGCCCAGCCCGAGCCTGCCAACAAAGTTCGAGCGCAAAAATAGAACTACCTGGACACAAAAGTGTCCATGGAATGAAGTTACCGTTCGTTGGGCCGCCCTGGTTGGGACTTGGGTGGCGCTTCGCTCCCTCGTCTCAAGTCCTGCTGTTGCGATTGGTCGCCAACCCTGTTTCTGTTACGAGGCCGTGGACACACCAGCCTCCATTAGCTGATGGCTCATACTCGAGAAAATAAAAGCAGCATTCCCGCATTCCCAGAAAGCGGATGGCGCCGTAGAGTCTCATCAAGAAAAATGACTTTTCACCGTCATTTGGGTGGACGATTCACCACGCCGCTTTAGTTCCCCGCAAACCGAATCCATGAAGGAAACGCCTCGCGACTCTCAGCCGTGATTCACATGAGTTGCTGAGCTTAAGAGATTCATACTAAGAAATCCAACAGTGTCCGCTTGGAGGGAAACCGTAAGCGGTAGCGCCCTTGTGGCAAGTTACTTGGGTATTTGAGTTATGACAGGGCACTTTTTCTGGCCGAGAGCTGGCGTTGTCGCAGAGGGCCGAAGCAATGAAATCATTACTACTAATAGTTTAACCATCAACTGACAGATCTCACAAAGACCTACTGTACTTGGTATTGGCAATTTTACAGAGCACGGAGAAGTCGTTGAATGGATCAAGGCCGAGAACTTTGGGGTAATGCTTTGCAACCTGCAAACTACTGTGATCACTGCCAATATATTTCCTTTTCTTCAGGCTAAAATTATAAACAACAGCCAAAGCTGCACGACTGCCGTATATGGTCAAAGGTCAAGCCCCTGGAAGAGATCTGTTCGTCACGAGGATATGTTTTTTGGCGGGTTGAGTTCTGAATGAAATATTACTCAACAATAAAGGCTCTCCTCCACTTTGATTGGAGATGCTCAGTTGATGGCATCCGCTCCCCAAAGGAAATAGCGCAAGCGACGGGACGACAATTCTGCGAAGGATGCTTATGCTAGTTCGGCACAATCCCCTTTTTGGTGCCACGCATAGACCTGCATCATTCTCGGGCCGCTGGAGCCATTCTCAACTTCGTTACCAGGAAAAAATACCCCCTTTGAGCCTTGCGCCATTTAACAGTCCCAGTAATGATGAGTTCAAATCCTGAGCATCTGTCGCAATGAGCATAATAATGCCAGAATACTACCCAGCGGCAACCAGGTCAACATCCAACAATCCAACATGAATACTCCGTAGCCAATTGGCAATGCCCACGACCGGCGCTCGTCTACGGACAACAAAAAAAAAAAAAAAAAAAACCAAACGTAAAACTTTCATACCATCATCGATAATGAAGCAGGCAGGCTGCATCGCTGACATTAAAATTAACCTAGGGAGAAAAAACAGACTTTATGGCTAGGCGGTGAAGGAAGATATTTCGAGAAATTAGATTTATTCAGTCTCGTAAAATTCCTCTTGGATTTTCTTGAGGAGAGTGAGATCATTGACGAACAAGTTAGGTCGGTCTATACCAGTATCCGTCTCCATATACTTGAATGCCTTGCCTCCTTCAGCAATATAATAGAATAGAGGAGCTATTGCCAATGGGAATCTGGAACCGCAAGATGATATTGATTTACTAACTACTGTACAAAATCACTGGCCATTTCTGTGCCCCTCAATTCAATTCCCATCAGGTGATACTTTCCAAACAAACACAACAAACAATGGATGCTCTATTCTGCCAGACTGGACCGCCTTCAAACCTAACCTCATCCCGTTTCTTCAGTTGGCTGGCGCAACTGCATCGTTATTTTCCACGAAGATCCATAGGCTGGGACAGCGCCCGCTATTTCCTGCAGTATTGCAATTTTGAAGGTCTACTTGTATACTCATCATCAGCTTCCAGATTGCGACCAAACAAGGTCAGGCATATTGCAACAACTCTGTCCTCAGCTCGAGCTGTCTTTGCGCAGAGAGCAAGCTACTAGTATTCGGGCAAGTTCGACGGATGCGCGTTTGCTATCTTGTTTGTTTATACACAATATAAAGGAATACATTTGTTGGGTGGTATATACAGTTCTTAGAGAAGGGGAAGATTCCCCATAGCAGGAATTGAGGCTTTGGTGGCAACTTTCAACGCCCGCAATCAAAAATGCCGAAATATAAGTCGTCCCCATTTTATCCATTTCCAGAATTTCTTGGTCATAGAAACCGCCTGCTGACATCCTCTTTTACTCTTCTGTAGGTTTCCTCGGTCGATTGTCCTGCTGTATCGTTCAATGGCCTTTCGTTTCTACCCTCCCGATGGATTTGATTTGACAGAATTACCTGAGGGATCGGAAAATGTCATCAATGTTAAACAAATGAATTACCTAGGGCGA
>NW_001813975.1:173373-174564 GCF_000149585.1 Histoplasma mississippiense | reverse complement strand
AAAACAAGAGATTGTACAGAGACCAACCCGCGGTTAAGTTAAATATTAAAGAATGAAAGGCGGGATAAAAATAATTGTTTACAAAAATATATGCAACAAACTTGGTTTCTTTTCCACAGATTACAGAAATGTATACCACATCGAACGCCTAAAGAGAATATAGGAAAAACAAAAATCAGTAGAGTGGGTTGCAAGGAGGGAAAGCTAAGTGTATAATCTGTGGGGTGAGGACGGGATTGAATGTTTCAAGTTCATTCAAAGAGCAAGAGCTTACGATAAATAAAAAATAGTAAAAAGGAAGATAAAAAATAGCCTTTTAAGTGACATGATTTGACGCCAAACAAGTCCAACCCGCGAGAATATGTTACTGTGAAAATAAAATAAGCAAAAGGACAAAGCTATTTCCCAGCGTTAGAGCTGACCAGGTCATCTCTTCATTTTTTGGAATAAGGGCAAATGCCAGCATCATCCATTCTCCAAAACCTTAATGCTCGTATCCTGCGCCGCGTTGCCATGGACTACTGCTGTTGTTCATCCTATATTGAGCCGGATTCGAAGTCGCCGATGGAGAGCTTGGGAAAGGAGATGTGGTAATGTTTCGGGGCGCAGGCGATATGTTTTGTGCTCGAGAGTATGGAGCCTGGGTTTGATATGTTGGAGGTGGGACACTACGAGCAGAGCTGTCGGCAGGGAATAAAGGCATAGAAGATTCCAACGGAGAGTGTGGCTGTTGACGCTGTAGGCTTTGTGCTGGGGAATCTGCCCTGTTAGGGTAAAAGCCGGATAGCGAGGACGAGTCCTCAAATGATTTCGTTTCACCACGAGCGGTCGCTCCAAGAGCATCGAGCTCGGTTGTCAGCTGAGTCTGGGATTTAATAAAGGATCCGCGGTCGTCTCTCATGGGCTGGTATCGCGTATCTGGATTCTTAGACACGATAGCATACACGGACGAGATGAGGACCAAAATAAGCAGGATGAGGGCGAATACTGCATTGACAACGAAAAAGACAACGCCCATGATGCCAGTGACAAGACCCTAGAGAAGGTTAGTTTCGAATTCGATCGGGGGGGGATAGTAATACAGGGAACTTAGCTGTCACCTACGGGCTGATTAAATACTTGGGGTGGAAGAAAAAAAAAACGAATGACATTGGAAGAACTTGACCCGCGCCATTGGAGATGCTAAAAAAA
>NW_001813975.1:172410-173273 GCF_000149585.1 Histoplasma mississippiense | reverse complement strand
TTTTCCCCCCCCAAACACTCCCTCCTAACTTCCCAATTCCCCCCACCCAGTGCAGCAGACTTCCTCCGCCACCCATTCCAGCCCAAGGGCAAACGCCAAGCACAAGCCCCGGTCCAGGGGCAACAGGTACCCCAGCCCCGCCCCCTGGTTTTGCGTTACCCGGTGCTCCACCCCTTGGACAGTCTGCAGGGATAACCCCGCCGCCTGGGGTGCCGCAAAAGCCAGCATCACCGCCGGGGCCAAGTCAAGAAGGGAAATGACCCGAGGCACTTGGGCTTTTGTTTGTATTTCTTGTACGAAAATATGTGCATGTATCATGTATTCCCCCAAAATCATCATCATCATCATTATTTGTTTTTTGCTTCTTTTTTTGTTGTTCTGCAACCATATACAACTCGTCACTGACGTGCTGTTCTTTTCCTTGCTTCTTCCTTTTTCTTTTTTGTCCCTTAATCCTTGACATTCTAGAGTAATGGAGCCTTCCCTTTTAAAATTAAATCAAGTTAAATCAAATTCGAATCCCCAGGCCAGAAGAGATCGGACGTTTTCCTCCTCTCCGTCTCATCTCATATATCTTTTCAAATAAAATAGAACAGGGCGTTTGTAATTTATTTCCCATGTCATCCATCGGGGGCTATCCTGAATGGAGCTGACAATCGACAACCCAGATCAAATTACAGCCTACTTTTACTACTACCGCTTCTCATCGGCTGAGTTGATACCCGTCTGGTTACTTCAGTATACAAGTTTTGCTACATATACGCGTCCTGCTGCGTACCAAATTGAAGATAGATAAATCAGGTTATAGACATGGAAGGTTGATTGATTGATACATTGATTCAAGGATTCAGAATCGTCCCCCC
>NW_001813975.1:169633-172310 GCF_000149585.1 Histoplasma mississippiense | reverse complement strand
ATAAATAAATAAATAGCTATAAATATAATAAATATATGAAAAAAAAAAAAAAAAAAACCCTCCCCGACAGAGAATCGAACCCTGGTCTCCCGCGCTTGACAACTTTGCCGATGACAAGCGGAAATCATGACCACTAGACCATCGAGGATACTTTCTTGGATCCTTGGGCCCCCGCCCCTTGACACATAGTTAACAAACTATACACCAAGGGTACTTGGAGCGTTTGCACGTGGATGGGCGTTTGGACCCCCTAAACCTCATTTATATATCTCGTATGCAGAAGTTTGCTGCGAGGAGGTTTTCTTTTTCTTTTTCTTTTTTTTTTAAGATTTCGTTTAAACCAAAGTGATGAATGAGAGGTGAAAGGCGCTTGGGTACTTGGACCTTTTAGCTGATGGCTGATAGTCACCGTCTATCTGAAGAATGTAATACGTAAGGGAAAGGAAAAGGAAACGAAAAAGTTAAAACCTAGTTCGCTTAGACAGAATAATTAAAATGAAAATTAAAATAAGGTTTTGAATGAGCATATGTAAATGAAAGACTAATGTACAGTATGTGTAAAGACAAGGAAAAGGGTTAAGCTTCAAGGAATTTTTTTTCTTTTGGAAGACAAGAGTTTACAAAAACAAGAGATTGTACAGAGACCAACAAGGAAAAGTTAAATATTAAAGAATGAAAGGCGGGATAAAAATAAGGAGACAAAAATATATGCAACAAACTTGGTTTCTTTTCCACAGATTACAGAAATGTATACCACATCGAACGCCTAAAGAGAATATAGGAAAAACAAAAATCAGTAGAGTGGGTTGCAAGGAGGGAAAGCTAAGTGTATAATCTGTGGGGTGAGGACGGGATTGAATGTTTCAAGTTCATTCAAAGAGCAAGAGCTTACGATAAATAAAAAATAGTAAAAAGGAAGATAAAAAATAGCCTTTTAAGTGACATGATTTGACGCCAAACAAGTCCAACCCGCGAGAATATGTTACTGTGAAAATAAAATAAGCAAAAGGACAAAGCTATTTCCCAGCGTTAGAGCTGACCAGGTCATCTCTTCATTTTTTGGAATAAGGGCAAATGCCAGCATCATCCATTCTCCAAAACCTTAATGCTCGTATCCTGCGCCGCGTTGCCATGGACTACTGCTGTTGTTCATCCTATATTGAGCCGGATTCGAAGTCGCCGATGGAGAGCTTGGGAAAGGAGATGTGGTAATGTTTCGGGGCGCAGGCGATATGTTTTGTGCTCGAGAGTATGGAGCCTGGGTTTGATATGTTGGAGGTGGGACACTACGAGCAGAGCTGTCGGCAGGGAATAAAGGCATAGAAGATTCCAACGGAGAGTGTGGCTGTTGACGCTGTAGGCTTTGTGCTGGGGAATCTGCCCTGTTAGGGTAAAAGCCGGATAGCGAGGACGAGTCCTCAAATGATTTCGTTTCACCACGAGCGGTCGCTCCAAGAGCATCGAGCTCGGTTGTCAGCTGAGTCTGGGATTTAATAAAGGATCCGCGGTCGTCTCTCATGGGCTGGTATCGCGTATCTGGATTCTTAGACACGATAGCATACACGGACGAGATGAGGACCAAAATAAGCAGGATGAGGGCGAATACTGCATTGACAACGAAAAAGACAACGCCCATGATGCCAGTGACAAGACCCTAGAGAAGGTTAGTTTCGAATTCGATCGGGGGGGGATAGTAATACAGGGACTTAGCTGTCACCTACGGGCTGATTAAATACTTGGGTGAAGAAGAGAAGAAGGATGACATTGAAGAAGTTGACCGCGGCGATTGAGATGTTGAAAATATTAGTTTTTTTGTCCATCCATGGCCTCAGCACACTGGCAGCAATCAAAACGGCCGCTTCAATAATAAGAAGAGCGATAGCTTGAACAAGAGGAGCCGGCTGTGCTAACCCAATGAACATGCTCTTGACCAAAATATAGACTAGAACGGGGATGACGCAGTAGTAGGCCGTTGCCCTGTACTGAACATAGAGGAAACCCCATTTGTTCAAAGCCGCAGGGTCTGAGTATAAGATATAGGCTGGATTTTTATGGATCTCCACGGACCTTTTGGCCAGGCGAATGACAGTAAACGCAGCGAAACCGAGAGACGCGGCCATCGAAATGAGCATGAACACGGCCAAAACAACTTCAGCAGGCGAATCTCGCCTAGTGAGCTCCCATAGGCAGAGTATGCACATTTGGGGGAAGCCAATAAGTACCTGAAGAGTGGAACTGTTAGAAAATTCTGTCATATCCGCATGGGATAGCGACAACTTACCAAGCGGAACAGAATGCCTCTCATGATAATCTTCCATCCGTTTCGGAAATCTTGAAACTTACCACCCTTAATCCATCCTTTCTTCGACGCGACTTCGCAATAACCCTTGAATAACGCTACCAGTCCCAGGACAAGAACGACAAAAAAGACAAAAAAGATCAAGCCAGTCATGAAGATGTTTGTCATTTCGATATTAGCGCGGAAACCAACTCTTTCAATGCCCCGAACAATGGTGGGTTGTCACCTTCTCGTTGATAGTGTTATCATTGTTTTGTCCGTTTTCAAACGGTCGACTAGGAACATTGGGAAACAATTTTGTTGCCCCATTCAATGGCGCGCTTCTGCACATGAACAGAAGTAGATCCGAGCGTAGACAAAACTGTCGATGGGCCGGCC
>NW_001813975.1:166296-168569 GCF_000149585.1 Histoplasma mississippiense | reverse complement strand
ATAAGGAATTCCAGCCGAGATCAAATTTCACGGCCGAGACTTTAGGGGGGATGTGGTGAAGGCGACGAAAATGAGAGTATTGCGAGGGGCTTCATGGTGAATTTGGGGGGGGGGAAAGGAAGCGAAGGGGATTAAATGATGTGCAGCATTCAACACGGAGATGCCCTCTGCTCGAAGAGGAATCAGGTACTCCAGAGCACCTGTGTCCTTGTCCTGTATATTATTATCAATGGAACCGAAAAGATGAAACGAGGTCGAAATGGAGAGATCGATCGATGGATCGATGGATGGGATTATTTTGACTTCGTTCAAGGGGAGAGTGATCGTTCCTGAGCAAGGCCTGCTGGATGCAACGTGCCACACACGAAGGTTGTCGGGTCAACGATCGAGGAAGAGTTTCGTAAAAGATCGACCGAATAGAGCAGAAGAGCGAGCGGAGTAACGTGGCAGTAGTTGATTACGGCACGGATAAGCTGGTGATGAAGATGCAACGAGCGATGGTGTTCCCACAAGTTGGAAAGCGGGAACGACAGAAAAACGAAAACAAGTGAGCGGAAGACGACGGGAAGCGACTATTGTAGGTAGAGGTAGATGGTCGTCAAGAAGGTTGTCGTGACAAAAGAAACAACCTAGAAGAGAGATGGGAAAAGAAGAAGAAGAAGAAGGAGAAGAGAAGTAGTCAATAAGCAAAGAGGTGAGGTGGACGTGAGATGAAGGCGATGAGACGACGTTGGATGACGGGACGGAGGAGCGAGCAGGTGGGCGCGATGCGGTTAGGCGCCTTATATGGCGGTATTACATTACATGTAAGATAACTTGGCAAACCTTACTAGTGCAATCGTCTCGGAGTAGACACTCATGCGAACATAGGCTCCCCACACTCACCAAGGTACACGGCTAATGGTGGATTTGATCAGTTAGCGGGCGAGGGTCTTGAAATGTGAAAAATTATTACCATTGAGAGAGGACGGATGATGTGGTTGACGAGTGTCGAGAGCGTTTTTTGCTGGCTGAAAATCGGAGCCATAAAAAACAGAAGGGGAACCAAGATCTCGGGCGTACATTACCTAGGTGTCGCTGGTGTGTGCGCTGAGCCACAATCCGCTGCCCGATCCTGGCGTGAAATACTGTGTACGCCGTACGGTGTGTACGGCGTTTACAATACACCGTCACGGGGGTTGATGTCACTGCCCAATGCCCTAGACACGCGGCCTGGAGGTTGGCTTGGATATCTCCTGTGTCACGGATATATTGCGTAGTAACTATGCGTGTGTAAACCAGAGCGGGCGAGGAAGCAAAACATCTCCCATTTCGCCAATCTCAAATGTTGTTGTTGTTTTGATGATTACAACGAACTTTAATGGCAATTATTTTTTCGTTACTGCAACCCCCCTAGCCACCTTGCTGCCATCCTCAAGCCCCCATTTGATCCGCATAAAGGTGCATTCGTCATTGTTGCTGAATCTGAGTAATATTTTATGTTATTTTTCGCCATCTTGCTCCGGAACCGTGTATTCAATAGCTAACATAATATAATACTGCAGCGTCAAGCATAAAACTACTTTTCCTCTCTGACGAGAAACATCTTCATTGTTCCACCGTGATGAGAAGGGTCCCTGGCCAAGGGCTCCTCACCCCACCAACTGTCTAACCATTTTAGCCTGCACAGCCTCTTGTCTTGCAAATTCTCCCCTTCTTCTTCGTCTTTGCACTTTTGCCCCTATTTCTCGGGAATTTCTCATCACAAGTGGTTAGCAGATAGAAATACAGAAGAGGGCCTTTTTTTTTTTTTCAAAAAACTTTTTTTTTTTTTTTTTTTTTTTTTTTTTTTTCGCATCTTGTGTGGACTTGTCTTCGCCAACTCGACTGGCTAGGCGGGTCCTTGTCAAAGGAGACGGCGTTTTATGTGTGTGTGCCAGGTCTTACATGTTAAAAATGAGGATTGGCTGCAGGAACAGGAGGCAGAGCAAATAATAACTACGCGGTAAGAGTGGTCAGGCCCAGCCAGACCTGGCTTTCTGAGTGCAGAGGAGAGCGGGTGCAATGAGAGAGAACCTCTCATTGAATCAGAGGGTGTTAATAAGTAATTAACCCCCAGGCCTTACAACTGCGCGGTGTATTTTGATGTTTATATATGCTACGTTCAAGTGTGTGCACCGTGCGATAGATATGCATAGGTTGATCATTTCCTACTCATGACAGGTAGTATCTCAGTCGAAATTAATCAAGGGGCTTTGGTCTCTTGTGTTGAATCTCCCCCCCAACATGTCATG
>NW_001813975.1:154669-164753 GCF_000149585.1 Histoplasma mississippiense | reverse complement strand
ACTTGCGTTGCAGATATTGGTGTCGCGCGAGAGCTGATGGCTCACCACTCCCAGACATACGGTATCGTTATTGGAGGAGCGAATAGGAGGGCTGAAGCGGAGAAGCTTACGAAAGGCGTTAATCTGCTAATTGCGACTCCCGGCCGCCTTTCTTGATCACCTTCAAAACACGCAAGGATTTGTGTTTAAGAACCTCAAGGCTCTTGTGATAGATGAGGCAGACCGGATTCTCGAAGTCGGCTTCGAAGATGAAATGCGCCAGATCGTTAAGATCTTGCCAGCTGAGGATAGGCAAACAATGTTATTCTCGGCCACGCAGACGACAAAGGTAGAAGACCTTGCCCGTATTTCGCTCCGGCAGGGACCGCTTTATATAAATGTCGATCACCGCAAGGAGCACAGCACAGTCGAGGGCTTGGAACAAGGCTATGTCATCTGCGATTCCGACAAACGATTTCTCCTCCTCTTCTCCTTCCTGAAGCGTAATTTGAAGAAGAAGATAATTGTTTTCTTCTCCAGCTGTAACTGCGTCAAGTACCATGCCGAATTATTGAACTATATCGACCTCCCCGTCCTTGACCTCCACGGCAAACAGAAACAGCAGAAGCGCACAAATACGTTTTTCGAATTTTGCAATGCAACTCAGGGGACGCTGATATGCACGGATGTTGCCGCGAGAGGCTTAGATGTAGGTGGTTTTATATATAACGAAGTTTTTCACTTGAGGGACGGCGATGGCAGTAGTATCTGACATTTTAATCATATCCAGATCCCCGCTGTTGATTGGATCGTTCAATTCGATCCTCCCGATGATCCCCGGGACTACATTCACCGCGTTGGCCGAACAGCACGTGGCGCAAATGGCAAGGGTCGAAGCTTGATGTTCCTACAGCCATCTGAAGTGGGCTTCCTCAAACACCTGAAGGAGGCTCGAGTCCCCGTCGTCGAGTTCGATTTCCCAGCTAAAAGGATTGTCAACGTTCAATCTCAGCTGGAGAAACTCATCGGACAGAATTACTATTTGAATAAGGTAAGTTTAGATATATTTCAATATTTCATTTCAGGGGTGTTGTCAACTGCTTTGCCTAATTGCGTTTCCCCGTATCTATCTGCTACCCTTTCCCGCACCGTATCGGTTGAAAATCCCCATGGGCGCACTAACCATACGTTTTTTTTTTTTTTCTTTATCAAAAATACTAGTCCGCCAAAGACGGATACAGATCCTACTTGCAAGCTTACGCCTCACACTCGCTCCGCTCCGTCTTTGATGTCCACAAACTCGATCTCGTCAAAGTAGCCAAGAGCTTTGGCTTTCCAACCCCTCCCCGCGTCGACATTACCCTAGCCGCCAGCATGAGCCGGGATAAAAAGCAACAGGGTCGACGGAATTATGGCAGTCAGCCTAAACATGCGCCGAAGTTTAAACGGAAGGCGGAGGCTTAAGGTGTGGGTTTTAGTCCAAGACGTTGAAGTTGCGTCTTGGCATAAACGTGACTTATATATACATACCGCGCATACGATAAACATCCCTCTTGTGCTTTATCATTTGTTTTTTTGATGTTCTGTGGATAGGTAAATGGTGTACTAGATAGCCAGGCATTGACGCATTGCTCTCTCTTTGTTTTTCCGTTTCGTTGCTTCATTACTAGACAATAAACATTCGGAGGATTTGGTCTCCCAACACCGTCTAAATGGCCCTTTAATTTCTTTGTCGCTCTTGAAAACCACAATACGTGGAAGGTAATGTGATGAACTGTATATACCCGGGTAAACCTCTAGAGGAATGAGCCCATCTATGCAGTTACATGAATGCATGTGCTCCTGAATCACCCAATTATCTGTTGCTGGAGAAAATATTTAGACGCTAATAAAACTCGGACGCTTTCCTCTCCCTCACTTTTTTAACATCCCTCCCTTATTTTAATGTAGAAGCAGGTAAAGAAAATTAGCATAGCAGAATGAAGAAACTAACACAAGCTAAATAATATTGAACATCGGGTTCTAATATCCCATCTCAGCACTCTTGGCCGGGTCAAACGGGAAGATGATTCATTCACCTTTGAATTTTCTGAGGTTTGTTTCCCGCTCAAGCCTCAAGAGGCGACTTTCCGTTTCGCGCCCGCTCTTCCTTCGCAAACCTCTGCCTCATCACCCAAAGATAGTAGTCCCTCTGCCAAGTCCTAACCGGTTCTGGATAGAGAGGATACGTTAGCTTATAGAACGCAATGAGCGCTGAGTATCGAGCTCTTGACCACCACGTGCTCTTGAGTCCATAGCGCTGACAAATATGTTCAGGCAATTCTTCCGTCGCTATAGTCGTGTCCAGCGAGTGTCTAAAGAATACGATTATGGCGAGAGCGGGTGAAAGGTTGGCATATGTGGGGTGGAGGAGGCCCTGAGCGATACGAATGGCTTCCTTGGGTGGACGGAGACCTGCAATTTCTTTGTCCCAATACAGTTGGAAAGCTTGGCGATTTTCGGGCCACATGGATAGTGGGACTTGAAGGGCCGTGGGAAAGATGGAGAATTGTTGGTAGACTTGATCGCGCTCTGCTTCGGAGAAAGGGCGGACGATAGCCTCGTACTTATCCATCATGGTTACGTAGGTAACCGCAGCAATCCAGAGCTGTAGCCGCGGGTCCATGGCGTCATAGCTCTTCTTGGTTTTATTGTCGTTAACGTGTTTATGTGCGGTTGTGACGAAGTTACGGAAAGCAATCTTCTCTGCCTCAGTGCCGAATGCAATAACGTTGATATATATGGCTGTGTTAAGTGTCCGCTCCGCGTGGCGACTGCTGAACGTGCTGTGCCTTCCAGCCCCTTTTCCAACCCCTGGCTGAGCGAGTTGGAGCAGCACAGCTGTAAGTACACTTGTGTAAGATGCAGATTCCTGGACTACTTTTTTTAACAGAGTTAAATTAGTGTCTAGCTTGCGATTCATGACCCCTTCGAGGGTTGCCTCTGCCGATAATGACCCAGGTTGTTTCATGCTGGATAAGGGGGTGCCTCCGCGACGAGTCCTGGCTATCATGTAGGCAGCTTGGGCAAGGCCAGCTAAAGTGATATGTCAGACAAACTGTAGCATTTTTTGATGGAACATTACGAACCTGCAACGAATGGTGAGAGGAAGAGAATCCCGATGTATCCCATGACTGTCGACATGCCGATTGTGAGAAGAAGTTTGAGCACATGGTGGGAGTTCCCCCGAACGATTTCGGTAAGCATGCTGTATCGCTGTGTGCACTGGATGCTAAAAGAGGTCTTCTACTAAGCAAGAAAAAAAAAAAGGCACAGACAGCAGCTTTTCGGCTAGTTATACTCTGCTGAGGCCTAGGATACGAATGGGCTGATAGCTCAACCTAACGGGAAATACGGTGTAACGCGTGCAGCCATGGCTAAGCTGGTCGGAAGCAGTGGACACCTGTGACACCGCGATGTCGTCTTTTCAAACTCAACGAATGGATATGTGCTTCATTGTCACCATCGGGGGCGGAACGGATGGGCTGTGGATGAGGATGACGAAACGCTAGGCAGCTGAGCCATATCCGGCTGCGAATATCAAAACGGTGTTGGAATGCGATATGAATGCATTGAGATAGTAGGTTGAGGAAGTAGAGGAGGAAGCAAAAAACTTGATATGGTAGAGATAGTTGTTTTATATTTAACGATCCTTTACTCACAGCCCACCGGTTGCATTAAGAGTGTAATTGTTGAATAACATAAAAGTTAGTCAAGTATTAACTATCACCCATGGACTTCCATTGGACAATACTGTGAATTGTTGATAACCAAGATATGGCGTACCAATGTATCCAGACTCCTCTCTATCTGTGGCAATCGTAGTAATGATACTTTAGAGCAATTCCGCCGGGTCCGATCCCATTTCCTTTGTTACACATGAAATCGTGGCCAGAGCAGGAAGCGATAGAAGGTGGTACGGGTATCTGATCGGACCCGAAAACATGGTAGAATATTGAAACGCTGAGGTGAAAGTTGCCAGTTTGGTTTTATTTATTTTATTCCACCCCGAGGTTTGATAGCTTGAAACTAAACGGCCCTGGCCGCCAGTAAAATGTTGACTTATTTTCTTGCCTATGGAATATACATTTGATGCGCTAGATATCGGATTCAGACATCGGAAGGTAATGTTTCGCAAGCATTCTATGGAGGGCCGTGCCGGGCGGGAGTGTCCGAATCGGCTCCTTGATCGTTCTGTGACCATCCGTGTTGGCCAAGAGTATCAGCCCTAACATGTAACGTGCTCGTCTAGTTACATGATTCTGGGCGTTAATTGCATTTTCCGCGTTTTCTTTGATTGTTGGTTATAATGACCCAGCGTTTTGACATTTCCGGCAATAACAGTGGTCCCGTGAGGAGAGCGTGGATTTCAGTAATTCGACAGGATGTGGATGCTGTCCTGCGCCGTTAGAACCGAACTTCTTTCGTGATGTGACTGAAGGTGGAAAATAGATTGGCTTTATATACTCTCGTGATAAAATGAAAGGAAGCTTGACCTCATACAGCCCTTTTTGCATACACTATCTAGCTTCTTAGATGGATTCTAAGGCTCGAACTTGTCATTTTGGGAGGAACGCAACCATTATTTATTGTTTTTCGACTCTGAAGGTTAGAGGGCGGTCCTAAAAGTTGCAAAAGCATCAGAAGGATGTAATGATGGTACTGCGGGTGTGTTAACTCTCAATATTTTTTTCATTTTTTTTAAACTTCATTCTTTTCTCCACCTCTCCTCTCGCAAATTATGTCCCTCTAGAAAATATTGCCTAAGCTTTCGAGCGTTTCAGACATATCCACTCATTTTGCCTCTCCTGATATACTTGTGGGAGAATACCCAGGGATATCAAATGGGAGATTTAACTTGCTTGTCCCCAAGATTTTCTGTCTCGTCCATTCCTTCAAAAAAAAGGAAAAGAAAGAAAGAACAGAGAAAAAAAAGGAAACTTAGTGCAAGATACTCTGAGCTTGCAAGCAATGCCTGAGGAGGACAAGGTAGAAGCGGGACTTTACTGTGCGGCTTCTTCCGCCTCAAATGATTTATCCCGTTGAGGGCTAATTCTTGTGCAGTGATAGTGAAGCAACGGTAATGAAGATGGAGATACAGAATACTGACCATGGAAAACTGGCAGTTTTTGACAATCAAAAATATATTGGACATCCAACGACAATTTTGAGTGAAGGGAAGTAACTATTATCACATTGACCCTAAGGCACTGGATAATAAACCCTGATGGGGTAGATCGACGTGGCGCCTCTACTTCCACTCTCCTAGAATCAGACTCCAATGTGGAAAGGAGGACTGTTTTTGATAATATCAGTGATGAAGTGAGCTTGAAACCTGTTACCGTATGCTTTTTTCTCATTGGCAGGTTCTGGCTGCTCTTTTCATTCCTCATAGATTAATCAACTTACGAGACCTGATCAGCGCCATACCATTTTATTTTATTTTATTTTATTTCTGCATTCATTCCACTCTCCGAACTCTCACCAGTTAGGAAAAACGGCCTCCTAGCTGGCCAATTTTTCTCAAGGAATTTCGCAGAATTTCGCAAAGTGAACGTTGCATCAAAAGGCTCTTACATGAGGATCTTTCGATTCAAAGCTGCTTTGATAACACTTCCGCAAAGTATCGTACATATTGCAGGGTGTGAGTTTCTTCGATCTGCATCAATTCACCTAAATTCCATTATTCCGATGGCAGTACGGAGTATTGACGGCTGGAATGTAAAGACGATCCCCAGTGAAGAGAATCAGCAAGACCATTGATCATTTGCCATCTCGTACCCAGTGCTATGTACGGAGTATGGACTTGTGAAGAGGTAAATGATGATGAGGTTTAAAAATCATGTCACGTGGGATATATCAAGGCACGCGGTTGGAGGGATTCCCCTCTGCTACCAGTTGGCGCTGAACAGTGAGTGCCCTGATTACTATTGCCAGTGGCCGGGTGGCGGGGCAATTTTTTTCATGATCAACAGTTCAGCGGAGTATTCTGTATGTAACCGGGAGGTTGGACCATTGGTAGGAGAGAATCACGGAGGTCGGGAGCATGGTCGGGGCTCACAGCATCCTTCTCATGCACCCTGGAGCCCAGGCGAGGTGGCTGGGGGTTTTACCTACTCCGTAGTGCCAGCTTCTTGGACAGGATTGAATTTGCCAGGTGCATTGAGCAATGAACATCCCGTTTCGTCATTTTGATGATTCGATTTGCTCGCTGCTTTGTCCACGGTTCTTCGTGGGCAAGGGCAACTAGAACCATGATGACGGAAATACTGAAAGGGCTGGATAGTTGCGGCGGTTGAGGACAGCTATTCTTTGACGTGATGTGGGGTGATGTGTTGGCAAGCGCGAAAAATCTGAAATCTGATCAAGGGTAGGAACAACCAATTGGCTGGCAGGATTGGGGTTCTGTCGCTAGGGAGACCAGCAAACCCGTTAAACTTGGCGATTTGAGGGTTTGAGAGGCAAGGATACTTGGGGCTGGAGCCAACTGTGGAGCATCGGCGATGTGATACGCAAAGTGACACTTGAAAAAGACCATCGGAATGAAAATACAATACAGATGATGAACGAAGAAGACTTCGGTTAGAACGACAAGAGTCCTCAGCTTTGGATGTACTCTATATGGGAAGCTGAAATTAAATACAAGAAGCGACCTCTTACTCATGTTACCTGGCCATCCTATCCAAAATTTCGATCTCGGGCCAGATGCAGGCCATATCCGTAAATGGGCTGTCTGCGCGACCTACTGAAACAGGTGAGGGAGTCCTTGTGCAGGTTGTTTTGGTAACAATAGGAGGGTTTCTGTCACATCTGGATCCACGAGTTCCAAGTGCCTGGCGTCAAACAGCTGTCAAAGGAAGAGAACGAGTTGGGCTGGAACGGCAATGTGACTGAGTCTACGGAGTACGGAGGAGGGTCCGAGTCTGATGTGGCTTTATCCGACTCTTTATTTTCACCAGGGTTTGGCTGGGTTTGAGGTGTGAAATTGGGTTCTGCGAAAGTTTCGGGAGGTATATTTAGGCCCAGAGAATCGACCATGGTCCAAGCGGTCCCATGGTTTGATCCTACGCCGTTTTGTATATGATTATTTTAGTGCGTAGATTTGGCATTCGTTGCTGTTGCAGTCAATCAGCGGGAACCGCCTGGGCAGGAATTGCTAGTTGTGTTTCCCAGAGCAGGTAAACAAGGCCCAGGATGTCCAATTAGGCGGGAAAATGACGGACATCTCCATTTCGATGCAGCAAGCCACAGCCCACGCTAGAGAGGCATTGTCAGCCTCTTTTCTTCCCCGTTCTCTGTCGCCTTTCACCTTTGCATCTTCAATATCAACTTCACTCCTCATCAACCATTCTTTCTTTCATGTTTGCTTCCCTTTTTTTGATTGTTTTTCGTAATATAGGGTTTTCATTGTCGCTGCAAAGGGAAGTAAATTGTCTTAAGCTTGTCTCTGGCAAGCAAACAAAAGGTGTTTGCGTTTTGAGGCTCTCCCCAGCTCTCCAAGGTGAGCAAGGCCAACAACACTATCCTCACCTCAAACCACCTTTAACTACCTTCAACCACTCCGCGCGTCTTCTGAGCTATATCGACAACTGCATCCAACGCTTGCTATCTCTACCGATCTGTGGCTATATTCAAGGGTTGCTGGCTTACTTACATGGCTCCACCCTGTTAACCTCAAAAAGCTTGTTGCTACGGATCGGGAGATCACCATTGTGACAGCTTTCCCAATAGTCCATTGTTCGATTCAAAAGTAACCTTCTCCCTTTGGAGAAAGGAGCTCTTTGTTTCCTCACTTTACCCCTGATATCGCGCATCTCTTCTCTTTTTTTATTTTTCCTTTTGAGTATGCCCTTGCTCGGCTAGCCGTCTCATGATGGGTGTTAACACCCGCAAACCGACGCTTCCAGCTCCTACCGATTCTTCGTTCCTTGATACAACAGGGGGCAGTGCGACAGGAACGGACCTCGCAACTGACCTTTCTCGACGCACCGATAAGACATCATACTCCATTCCGGATGACGGCAGCCCCATCACTATATCCACGCGCCGTCGATCTCAAAATCGAGAGGACTCCAAGCTTTCCCGAGCCTCCGCCCAGTCGCAAACTTCTCTTTTAATTGAATATTTTGAAGGGGGGAAGAAAGGTGGGGGCCTGAACTCTCGACCCAGTGTCAGAGTAAAAGTGACGCCATCTGCTGCTCGCAAAATCAGAGACCAAAACGACCATATCCAGATTAGTGAATCTGGGGGAGGTAAAAAGCCAACATATACGAGGCGTATTTCTTTGGGAACGCCAACTCGAAACAAAGAGATTACTGAGGGCGTGACGGATGATATAAGTATCAGTTCAATTGGATCCTTGGCGGACGAAGCTGGTCTTACTCGCCGTTCACCATTAGAAATCGAATTTTCGAGGGACAGTGAATTGTCGGCCAGGTATATTCAGCCAACATCTGATATATCTTCTATGCCCCAGGATAGCATGTTGGAAAGCTCGCCCTCTATGTCTCAAGTTCGTCACCAACGAAGCCATAGTGTAAGTGGCGACGAGGGTCATGAGCAACCTCGCTCTCCGGGGATGCTTAAGACACCTTCCAGAAGGAGAAGTCGAAGTCTAAGTAGGGAAAGAATTGCGCATAAAGCGGCAGAGAAACTTGGTGCTGCCCCGCGAGATGTGGCTCGCAATAAACACAGACATAGCGAAAAGAGCCAAAGTCGAAGTGTGAGCAAAGAATTCCTGGAACCTGAAGGGAAATCCTCGCGTCGGCGTTCAGGAAAGCACCGAGAAAAGGATTCGGTCAGCGCAGAATCCAGCCTTTTGAGCCATTCTGCGCTCTCCCCCCAACTCAAATCTGGAGATCAATATTCTTTCCGTTCAGGGACGTCCAAATCGTCAATAAATAACCCAAGGCTGCTGGAAACTGTTGAGGATGCTATTCGACGACTAATCTTGCCGGAGCTCAAGGAATTGAAGAAAGATCAAAAAGTGCAGGCCAATCGAAACCAATTCGAGCGCGATACGAATGGCTCTCTAGGTTCTGGGAGTATCGGATCTAGGGATGAACTGGGACGACGCTTGTCCAAACATGCCAGTGCTCCGGATGTCACCAAACCACGCGTGATAGTCAGTAATGGCAGTAAAGATCCATTAATCATCTCGGACGGATATTCAAAGAGATCCAAGGAACCAAGACGGGAGAAGTCACGCGAATCACAGTATGTTAAATCTTTTACACGGAGATTTTCCGAAGACTCTTATCCCTCGGATGAACCCATACAGAGGAAAAAGTCCAAGGGACTTCGCGATGCTGAAGCTGCAGCAATCGTCGGCACCGCCCTGACCAGTGCCGCTCTTAAACACCATGACTCTAAATCTAGCCTGGACAAACGTGAGCGGAGGAAGAAACGCAGCAAGAGCCGAAGTCGAAGTGGAAGCGTCAATGAAACTGAACTGATGTTCCAGAAGCACGGAGTTCCCCCAATGCCCCTACGCAGTGATATAGATTCAGAATTGACAAGGGAATCTCTATTATCCCAACTGACTACTGGTACTGAAAGTCCCCGTCATGGTGAGGTAACACGCCGATCACCGCACGAAGCTGGTTTACCTGTCTCTCGAACACCAACCCAAACACCCCGTGGAGTAGCGAATGAGTCGAAATCTAATGAAGCTTTATCGGCGAAAGGTTTGAGTGCTCAAAGTCAACGCAGCCTAAACCTTGACGAGGATATCACTCCAACAAAGGCAGAAACCCACCATGTGGACCAAACATACATAGACCACTATGGCGAACACGCAAACGAGTACACCAGTCGTGCCCTGAGCCCAATCCAGAGTGTTGCAAGCTCCCGTGACGATGACTCGGATGTTGGAGAGGAAGCGGGACAGCAAGCTGATAGTTCTGGATCAGTAAGTAGGGACTTTCCCGAACCAGTCACATGCTATCCATCGA
This sequence comes from Histoplasma mississippiense, assembly GCF_000149585.1. Classification (NCBI taxonomy): domain Eukaryota; kingdom Fungi; phylum Ascomycota; class Eurotiomycetes; order Onygenales; family Ajellomycetaceae; genus Histoplasma; species Histoplasma mississippiense. Next base: position 154,782 of record NW_001813975.1, on the reverse strand, counting down.
TTCTCTGTCGTCTGCCCCAAGCACGAATTTGGCTAGATCTACACGTCCCGCTGACTACGAAGAAAGAGAAAGGCATTCCTAGCGCAAAAAGACGAGTCTGGCGTGGAGTTTGG
>NW_001813975.1:132900-154213 GCF_000149585.1 Histoplasma mississippiense | reverse complement strand
AGCATCAGCATTGCCTGGAGCTGGAAGCCCAATTCCAGAAATCGGTCATATCCCTGATTCCGAAGAGTCGGAGATAAATACAAATCCTTCAATCATCCAAGGCCCTATTGGTGGGGTCCCTCACGAAAACAGAGATCATTGGCCCTACAATCCGACACCCCCACGATCTAAAGGAAATGCCATTCATGTAGAACCTAACATTGATGAAATTGAACCCCAAGGGCCTCTCACGGATCCTGCAAGCCCTATCCCCAGCGTAGATCACGGCCCGCCCTATTCCAACACCAATTTTAACGACCCATTTTACGGGACTGGTTATGGAGATGCATATCCTTCTGATAAGGTTGACCAAGGGCGAACGAGAGATTTATATGCAGACCATTTGTTAACTCCACTGGGAGTAAAGGATGAAGGTTACATATCGGGTGCAAACCCTCGCTCGCCAAGTCTTGCCATGTCTGATCCCAGAGGTAAGGTACTCGAATCCGTTGATAGTAAGACCCTAGAACTTACTCTTTTACCAGGCAGCGATGACCCCTTCACTGAAACACATAAACGACATTTGAGTGGCTATTCCCATGGCATGGCCTCCCCTCTTTACGACAGTTCTACCGGTCATGGAATTGATAGGATTCAGTCGAAGGACATAGTGGCACTAATGGATCATGTGTGTATACCGGTTTATGTGTTTTATATTTTCCCGGTTCTATGCTTCTGGTGCTGACTCTTGAACTAGCTCACCGTTCGTGACGCCCAGCGAAATGCTCGAGATACAGAAATCCTGGTGACTCTTGTGCGGAGTGCAGCGGAAATGCGTAATTCCTTCGAGAACATGAAAAAATTCATTGCCCAGCAAGATGAAATGATGATAGATGCGAATGTAAAACAACATGATCGTACTCAAAAGGTCGTTGGTGGACCTCGACCTCAGCCGCTTGGCATTGCACGAACCCCCCGTCACACTACTGCCGACGAAGATGTTGAGCGATCAAAGAGAAAAGGCGTTTTTAAACGGGCGTTGAAGGGTTTGAGTCTCAAAGGGTCGAATGATCTCACCAGGGTCGAAGACATGCTTGTTCATCTACTCCTCGAAGTGGAGGCTTTAAGAGCCTCTCAAGAGGGCCGGAGCCTGGGCACTGGAGTTGCCAACTCCAAAGAAAATTTCCATGAACCTGGTCAAGATGGATATGAGCCTGAAGGTCAAACTGGCACTTCGTCAACAGGAGGGGGCGACAAGTCTGGCTTTTCGAATTCCCCTCGCTTGGCTGGAGATATGAAAGCTGCAAGCAATCGGCGTGGATCGGACCACCGAATCAGTCCAGTCATGGAGGGTGACGAAGGCTTGGAGCCATTAACAGCCGATGAGCAAGATTTGCTGGACCAGCAAGCAGCTACTGACGCTCAGCTCATGGGCCACCCTAAAAGGGGCGGCTCTGCTCCTCTGGGCACTCCTCCACGAGTTCCTCTCGCATCTGGGGCGCTGAGCACAGACACGACCCCTAAAATGTCCAACGACAAGTCTCGAAAACACAAATCAAGCAGTTCGTCGTTTTTCCCAAAAATTTCCCGGTGGTCGAAAACAACTGCTTCGTCAATGGGCGAAAACATCCGCAATAGCATCCAAACTAGCCGCAAGGACCGATACTCCTCAGAGATTTCCCGATCTGGTTCGGATTTGGAACAGGATGGATATAATACTAATGACTATTACGACCCACACGGCGACGACAGATTACGGTCAAATATTAGTTTAGACCAACGGCAGGAGAACCGTCCCCCTTCCCCTCTGGTACCATCGCAGCTTTCAGAATATCCGAAATACCAGGCGCATAGGGATAGTCTGAATCTGCAGCATCCACAACCGCGCCAGGGACCCACAGATCGTTACCAATCCCAGCTGGAATCGCAAGCACAAACCTTTATACCCCCAGTAGTTCTCAACTCCGATGGCTGGGCATCCAATGCTAGCCTGGGACGGATGACCCCGAATAGAAAAGCGTCTGGTTCGGATGGTGGATATTCCGATAAGTCATCAACTTCTGGCAGACGAAATGCCCCTCAACGCCCTCCAAAGATCAAAGATGAAGGACCCTTAGTTCCCCAAAGACCGCCGCAAGGAAAAAGGGATGGACAGCTCACATATGCAGAACGTATGGCTTCTCGTGGTTCGCGCCACTCAAACTACGATCCTGTATGTCGCAGATATTGATTACTCGCCCCGATTTGTGAACTATTAAGCAGCTGACAGTGCATCTCTTGTTATATAGGCCAATGGATCACCTATTAGGTCGTCACCTAAGAACAACGCTCCTCAGCGAAAGCCCACGGGCCCGCGCCCTATCAGCAGCTCTGGATACCCTAAGCGACACTAAAATAGAGGAACCTCGCAACAAATTGATAACGATTACTATTAAACGATGATCTCGGTTTACATATTTTACCTATCCATTTTTCTCCTTTTCAAGCCGATCTCTAAACGGCTGGCTTCACCCGGGACCCTGGGTTGTTTGTTTTGCAGTCTGGGTTTTTGTTTTCAATTTTTTATAGCGACAATGGTGTTCCATGCGGTGTTACTGCTGCTTTCATTTACCTAATGCTTGATATCAATGGCGGTACGGAAATGATCCAGGCTCGAAAATTCCCTTTTCTATTATTGCTCTTGTTATATTTCGCCATGTAACTTCCCCTTTTTGTTTTTCCTGCGTTTTGCGATATTTCGTGAATTCTCTGCAATCATTACCTTATTGTCTTGATATGAACATCTCATTTGATCACATTTCTCTAACTTGTCCCATTGACCATCATTTGCTAAACCCAATTGTTAAATGACCCCTCCGTTACCATTTTGTCATTTCTCTCTCTTCAATTTCCCAATCCTGTGTCCTATCCTCTTGTCATTTTCTCAGATTTTATCGATGACCTTAGACTTCCCTAGTTGATCTTGGGAAATTTTTCATGCGGAAATAGAAAAATGAGACAAAGTCTGCTAATCCACTTAAACTCTTCAACATAATATTGCGTACCATCAATGTCAAACATTCCCCGATACGCGAAAAGGTATAGAATTGCCATGAAAACAAGAGCAGAATGAGATAGATGGTGTCGCGGAAACTGATGCAAGAGAGTGTATAGTACTTTCCTCTTATTTAACTCGGCCTTCTTTGAAGAAAAAAAGAAAAAGAAAAATTCCCTATTTATGAAAAGGAAGAGCTATGTAAACTCTGCAAAGCCCGGACATCAAACGCCCAAAAGCTCCGAACAGCTTGCGAAGTAGGTACGATAATAACGTGTGGGTATCTGTTTCGGAGTCCCTTTCCAGACACAATTCAACAGCTCGTCCCAATAAGTACGGCTCCCCCTCCTCTCCCTTCCTTGTTGATTTCCATTTCCTACTCAAAAAAAAAAAAAAAAAAAAAAAAAAAAAAAAAAAAGAAAGAAAGAAAGAAAGAAAAGAAAAAAGAACAAGAAATAAGGGGGACTCCTTCGGGGAATGACCTCAGACATTCGTAAGAAAGACAAAAGTAGTAGTAAAACAGATGATTGTTCCTGAGAAATCGCTACAAATCCAGAGACCAACCTATCCAAAAAAAAAAAAAAAAAAAAAAAAAAAAAAAAAAAAGGAAGAAGAAGAAGAGAAGAGGAGAAAAGAAAAAAATCAAACAATTGTTTAATTTGAATCTAATAAAATGGGACGCTTTACACAGCCGTGGAAGCCAGTGACGGACAATATACTTTTGTGGTTAAAAAAGAGGCGGAGATAGCAAAAAGGAAAAGTAACCGGGCCAACGTTGAGAATTTTCTTCATTCTTCAATTTGATTTCTTTTCGCCCTTTTCTTAAGACGCCGTAATCTTGCCCTCAAGGGTCATCACTATGCTCTGAAAACAGGCCTATCCGCATTCGGTGAGACTGAAGGAGGGGAGCTGTTAGTCTAGGCGTCTATTTTTGGGTAGGTTTTGTCAGCCGAATTTAACTTACGATTGGTAATTTCGGAATGACTACTCCCAGGACTGCCAAGAAGTTTATTATGAAGTAGGTCAGGTCATAGTGGGTGTAGGGGGTGCTGAGTAGGAAGAGGATAATCGGGACGCTGAGAAGGAACTTTTTTGCTGGTGTATACTGGTCTCCATTATCGATTTGCTCCCACATATTTAGGTTGTCATATGCCCCGGCGTTGAATTCGAACGGTACTCCTCGAACCCAATGAAACATGAGAAACGAACCAAACATATAACTGATATTGGTGAGCGTCCATGAAGTCTCTTGTGATACGCCTGGGATGATGTCGTAGAAAATCTTAAGAGCGATGATTAATACGAAATGGATAGTCCATGCACCTAGGAAGGAACTTTTGAGTAAGTTTGTGGTTTATAAGTTACAGCGTGAAAAATAGGTCATGTCTTCCTTCACGTCACTGGCTAACTCTCTCCAGCTACTCCGATCCAAAACCAGAAATCTCGGTTATTCAGGAAGTAAAGATGAAATTTCTCACCTTTCGCATTAACCCAATTGGCATTTAGGTTAGGTAGGGCAGCCTGATCACTGGTATGCTCTATCGACTCTGGAGGCTCCTGGTAGATGATGCTACTTGACCGTCTCCTCCGCCCCGTTTTGGTCTCGCTCATTGTGGAATCAGGTCTGTTGCCGGAGTCGAGATCGGGGGAAAAGGAGACAGTCCGGGGAACTAGAAGTGAAGACAGTTTGGCGGTATTGTGTTGAGCCGGTTGCAAAAATATGGGTCAAGAATGCATGCGAAGAGAGGATAGGAATATACAAGGAATATTACAACTATCAAGTTTTGTAGAAGGAACTGCTATATGGTGCTGCTGCCTTGGAATATATAGGAACTTGTCTGGACTTTGGTGTAATAATACGGGTTTTCTATAATACGAATCGAGGACGGCCACCAAGAGCTCCGCAAGCCGGTCAAAGAATATTTGGAGAGGTGGGAGAAGCGGGAGCTGAACTTGTGGGAGGAAGAGGAGGAGCGCAGCGCGCGGTGTACGGAACTGCCACCAGAAACGGGGATCGAGCACTTCCGAGAGAAACGCAATAGCAGACCAAACAGGCTTGGAAGCACAGCACAGCACGAAAGAAGGCCTAGGAAGTCATTATCGGAGAGGAGTGGTGCTGCAGCCGGTAGACGGTGGAAACGATGGCGGACATGGACGAAGAACACTCGACTTGGACTTCAACAGATAGACAGATAGATGTTTACGGAGAGTCAATCGTCCACGGTTGAAGCTGATGAAGCACCGAATGCGGCCCAGAGCCAGGCTTCGTCATCTGACTAGCGGAAAAACATTACACCGACAGCCTCCTGCCGTTGTGCCAAGCCAATCGACCCATTATGTAATATCGCCAAGTCATGTGGCCTGGATTTTCGCGGTTTCCGAGTTTTCGTTCCTGGCCAGAAAAGTCATTTAACCACTGTATACAAAATCCCGAGTTCAGGCTTCCGTTTTTCAATTGGGCGACGTAGCCCGGGGGTTGTCACGGCTGCCATACGCTGTATCTATAGCTATCCAGGCTGATCTAAATCCAATTCCAACCCTGGAAGCTTGGGGCTTCCCCCGCCCAACCTGCTGCAAGAACATGTCTGATGATGATTGCGACTCGCGCACAGCTTCTGTTGGTTTATTGAAGGCCCGCCGCAAGCACGCATTCTCCGAGTCTCAAAATTCATCCTCAACTGGGAATTCTGGCAGGCAGTGTTCCAGAAAGGATCATACGTTAGGTCGTCGTGACCTTCAGAACTTTGTCCCTAAGGGCGCTTCATTTACTGCTTCATCCCTTACAGTTGATTGCGAGTCTAGTTCGGGTCCCGATACTGCCATGGAGGATAATCGCGGTGAAAGCACAACTACAGACCTCGCCCCATCATCTGTCTCTCCTCCTGCGTCGCGAGGAATGGCACCGGCAATGAATTGGAACAAACTTGGTAATGGTACCGTTAGAACGGCTCTTCGTGGGCGGCGCCAAGCGGATACGGCTGGTTCCGCTGCAGCAGCTTCATTTGAGGCTATTAATGGGAATTACTGGCGCAGTCGGGGTGCGTCTCTTTCGTCTACAGGGAGTGATACCGGTGGACATCATCCCCGATTGCAAGGCCAACGGCAAAGCCATTCCGAAACGGATGCTTCTCAAAGTAAACCTCATATCGGAACAAGTTTAGGTCCAACGACCTTCTCTGCGGAGTTTTCCGATACGGATTCTGAACAGGACACGGATGGAAACAATGATATTGTTCTTAACTTGACTGGTCCTCCTCAAATAGATGATGGGGTTCCAGCCACTGAAAAGCTACATGGTCGGAAAGATGAAATTGCTTTCAGAAATGACGGCCAATTGCAAGTTGGGGAATTTAATGGAGAGGAACTTAGCGTACAAAACGGCTCGAAACCCCCCATACAAGTTGGTGACGAAATACCACAAAATCAGGTTTATCCTGACATTGATACTGGGAGGGCCATGTCTGAAGGCCCAAAGGCGGAGGCAATTCGTTTGTTCCGCGCAAAGTACCATTCAGATCCTACCACCCTCGCTGATCTCACTCGTAATGATTTCGAGACTCAAGCTAGGTATAGGTTTTTCGATTTGCCACTAGAGAATGTTGACCTCAGTCTACCCATAACGTGTATTGATTGTATGAAGGAAGGCCATCTTGCGGACGTTTGTCCTAGGAAGGAGGTATGTTATCCCTTTGGCACTCTGTGTCTATCTTGGGCGGTGTGATTCCATTTCGCTTCTCCCAGGAGAAGCAGCTCTCGATCATTTCTGACATTGGACGCAGTGTGAACATTGCGGAGCATGGGATGTTCACGAGAGTCGATTTTGTCCTTCCCAGCGAAGATGCCAACGTTGCAGGGAACGGGGTCATGACGCAAAGGCTTGCACCTCTGCTTTGAAAAGTTCAGCTGTCGAAGACCCCTGTGATTTTTGTGGTTCCAGTGACCATACTGAGTGCGAGTGTGACTTGATATGGAAGCTCCCCAAGCGAAACCCAACCTCAGGCCGCATATTTGTTTCCATATCTTGCTGTCACTGCACAAGCAGTCGACATTTGATCGGAGATTGCCCTACACGCACCTTCCCGCTGAACTCCTCATCCTTCAGCCTTAAACATTTTGACCCAGCAATGACTTCCAACCTGAACACTTTCCCTGTTGCTATTTCTGGCAAGGGAAATAATAATCAGAATAACCCTGATTACAGGATCAGAGGCCGTGCGAGCGCCCGATCATCATCTGTCGAGAGTGATGGAGGTTTCGGGCGACCAGATAGTTGGACCCCAAGGATAAACCGTTCACCCCCACATAGACGCATTCGCTTTAGCAGTGGAATTGGACGTGGCAGATTTCTTGATGATGATACACGTCGCCCTCAAGGTTCAGGAAACGCGCCCCATAATCCCAACGATTACCACCGCGGATATAGAGAACGAGATCAATATTTCGGTAACAATACCCGCCAACGCTCTTTGTCGCCTACCCGACTTCCAATCCATAAAAGTAACGGGGCAAGTAGTCGGCAACCTAGGGGCAAAGGCGGCGGTGGCGGCGGTGGTGGTCCCCGAGGTCGTAGCAGAGGGGCCAAGGGGGGTTTAAATCGGGAAACATACCGACCTAGGCCCAGCGCGGCTCAGAAAGAGTGGGACCGCCATAGACCCTGAAAACTACCTCGAAGGATATAAATACTGTCTTGACGTTTTGCTGAATGTGCCGTGGCGTGTTTGCATAAATTAGACGCCCATTCTATTTCCTTCCGTTGGGGTACCTACTGGACAACAACCATCCGGGTTTTGTGTTCGAATACTGGGGAATATGTATATACTAAGTAATAATATCACTAGAAATAAGGATATAAATAATATATCACGAAATTATATCCAGGGATTATTATCTCTAATCTAAAAATATATATATCGCATCTATAACCACACGTTTATCACTGTTCATTGACCCACTCATCATCATCATCTTTGGGATTCTCTGCAGGATCCGCGACGCCATCCTCCAAGATGGAAATTATGTCGTCTAGGCGCTTAACCCATATATGCGTATGTTCATGCTCCTTCAAGGCTCGATTGTGATCATTTAGTAACAGGATCGTGGCAGCGCCTGCTAGGTGGCCTGCTGTCATGTCGTCAAGGCTGTCACCGACCTAGATATTGTTACCGCATTTTTAAGCTACGCGCTTCTTCCATTATTTCAACCTGGAAGATGACGATGATGATGGTGATGTCGTTTGGTAGGTGTATGTTTCTTCATGGTATATAAAGGATGAAGGGCCGGGGAAAGAGCTGCCATTTTCTCAGAAATTAAGTTCGTATAGTTACATACCATGATCAAATCTTCTGGTTTAGTGCCCCATTCTTTGGCTATATGTAAAATCCCTGCCGGATCTGGCTTTGGGAGGATGTCTGGAGTATCGCGGGTTATGATTGGGAGAAACTCATGTGTTGGGAGGTGCGTTGCTAGAAGGTGGTTTACGGGTGTTCTGTGAAAGAGTTCCAATCGTCAAATCATAAATCATACCATGCAAGACTAGCAAGGCGTTTACTGGTGGTCAGGGATGCCGGTAACGAACTCGAAATTCCGGGTACATAACGCCCGCTTCAATGCCTTTGACTGCAGATAATCCATCAATTCTAGAAGACCAGGCTGAGGAACTTGCTTGACCATAGCTTCCCGTTCGATGTTTCTAATTCTTGTGATAGCTGCGGTGCGATCTTCTTGCGTTGGCAGGCTGCGGATATGCCCAATGATATCAACGGACTTATCAATCCCGAGCGCGGAGCTTGAATCGTCGCCTGTCAGCTGGAGAGCTGTTGATACTCCCATTTCTTTATGTTCCTGGGAAAAAAAGGAATAAGGAAAACATACCGCATCTCTTGGAACATATAGTTTTGCGGTAGACTAGTGATGTTCATCAGTATTCATTCTATGAGAGTCTACAGATCTGTACATGGCGATTTGATGCCACCAGGCCCTCCCGCATTCCTGTTTGAATTTTGGGATTTACGGGATAGATATTCATGAATAATAAAACGGGAGGGCAATTGATCAAGTACCATAATGTCCCGTCGACATCAAACACAACACCCTTCAAAGTGGCCTTGTTGCCTTCATTACTTGCATCAGGCCGAAGCGGCGCAAACCTCCATGGTCGCAGGGATGAGCTGACTGCTGCTGACATGACGCGGGTGGGGAGCATGAATCTAAATAGCAGGAGTAAATGAAGCCGTTTTCTGGAGGTAGAGATTAGAGAGTATCTGCTGGAAATAACGTTTATTGAAAAGGATACGATTTCGCAACGATTGTGGCCTTTGATGAGGGAACTCTGATAAGATATGGTTTCTAGCCTGTAAAATAGCAATAACTTAAAACGAAACCAGTCAACTTTACCCGCGCGCGTGTTCTTCTCGGACTCCCACAATTACACTCGATCATCCAGACCATGGAGTCCCAAAAAGCCCCGAATCAACCCAAGGCCCCGGGATACCGGCATGCGAAGCCTCTTCCTTTCGAATTAGCCAGACATTGCAACATTTACTTTGAAGAAAAATTGTGTAAGCTTCCCCCCGTTCCCCCGTTCCCCCCAATGGTGAGTAACTAATAAAAGATCCGCGCTTTGTAGACCATCAAGCTCTCCATCTCCTCCTAAGCCTGCTCTCGTCAAGTACTATCACGTCTGGCCCTGCTTTCGTACCGACAACCCACCAACTTGCAGTCGCAGCAACTCTGGTTGTCCATCCCTCCACCACCACTCTAGCAAAATCGCGGGAGGCTGCAAACGCGTCGAACACCGCTTTGCAACTTTTACGCCTCACCAACAAATTGGTGGGACCATTGGCTGCACAATTTGGTATTGCATTTTCTTTTACGCGCTTCTCCTCCACACGCCATGGGGGTCCGCGTCGCAAAGATGGTGATGGTGAGGACACCAGCGGTACAAGCCCAGACTCGGACACGGCTCTTATCAACATGGAACTTGCACACCGTGGATCTCTCTGGTTTCGATCTGAAGATTTCTGGTCTGCTGTTGGATGGGCTTTCAATTGTTCCGTTCTCCACCCCAAGCGGTGGTCTAGATGGCGGGTCTGGTTGGAGCTGATGTGTGATGTGTTGGAAGACGACTGGACTGAGAGAGAAAATAGCTCAAGAAATGGGGCGAAACTCTCGCCTTCCAATAATATTCTCCGCCAGAGCTTAATTTTTAAATATATTTCGGGCACCTCGGGAGTGTCTGGTCAGCATCGAAGGATCGTTCGAGCTATCTTTGCAGATGGGAGTCAGGTTTCGCTGAACGAGTTTAAGGAGGTGTTCCGCAACGAATCAAAGGATCCAGAAAAAGGCAAGGATCATTTGAAAAAACGTGAAGCTGATGTGAACATTGACGAGGATATATATGGAGACTACCTTGGAGGAGACGAGGATGAAATTGACGAAGAAAATGACACTGCTTGTACAAGGAAAACCAGGCAACTTCGTCTAAAACGATCAAAAACTACGGCTTCAGCTCCAATGTCGGACTCAATCGAAGAGCTCAATATGCATCCTTCGTATAAAGCCTCAGGAATCACATATTATAACCAAGGGACACCCTTAGGTGACCTGTCATCCATTGCGCTTCGACAGCGACTTATGCAGATCTTATCCCGAGTTTCAGATGCTCTGCCAGAATTTTATATGGCAGTGGAGCATTTGTATCAGCTTTTCGTGGAATTTGTCCGTCCATTACCCCTCCCTACGTTTCAGCTCCTAGTATCATGCCCGATGTTGTCGAATTTTACAGATGACATGCGAAGCACGTTGTGCAGGATGGCGCTCTCGCTTTTACTACACCGACCCTCTAATTCAGAACAGGCGTACATCAACCAAGATATCCTAGAGAAATATTATCTTCCATATGCTGCTTACACGAACAACGCTATCGAAAATGCCAAAATATCGATCCTCCTAGAGACCTTACTACTTCTACTGGCCTCTAATGGCATGTTAAACGCTCGGCAATCTTTGAGAGATGCAATCGAAACGGGAATTATGGCTAGAGCTGATAAAGCGCAGAGCGACGTCAAAAAAACCCAAGATAAAATGAAATTGGATGAAATTGGTTGGGCTTGGCTGATTGCAAGCGGCGAACGAATGAACTACCTGGTGAACAACTTATTATCATCGGTAAAGGATGAGCAAATCGTCACTAAATAAACTGCGCTATTTTTTAAGTTGTTATCTATGGTCCTAATCTACATCTATGGTCCTAATTGTGGTCGAATATTGAAGCCGCAAGTCTCGAGTTGGCAACCTATATTTCCGCCTACTAAAACAACAAACCAGGGCGGCGTTTTCTTCCGGCTTCTTCATTGCATCAGCGGAAATTTTTCCTCTAAATATGCGCGTTCGTCGCCTGAGGTATCCAAAAAGGAAGGAAGAATTGATATGCCCTTTCCCAAACCGCATATAAGCTTCGGTTGAGCTTCTTTTAGCTGATCCAGGAAAATCCCCCAAATTTCTTCCCCGGCCGTGGATAGTTTCTCAGGCTTGACAATTTCGATTTTTCGACTCTCACACGAGGCTCTGGCTTCCATTAGATCCATCATAATCATCCATTCTTCGTCTGTCAACCGGGAGCGTACTGCTTGGCTCGCTGAATCTGTTTGCTGGATTCTGCCGTTCGTGTCTGCGGCACGTATAGCGTCAGTTGGCATTGCGGTTTCGGGGAGTTGCAGCTTCCACTCGATAAGCAAAGCTCTATACAGATTGCCTTCTACCCAGGAAACAATCCAGCTTTCGGTTCGTTTATTTCCGAAAGCCAATTTCCATTTCTGCAACATGATCTCCTCTTTGGCTTTGACCTCTCCTTGCACTTCCTCGAGCAATTTAAGCGGTCGAGTGCGTTACCCTTAGCGGCTTTGTATATCTTCACCCTCAGATCTTGCATTGTTTTAGGGCGCTCGAATCGATTTCGAAGCCATCCATTGTCGTCGATTCCTCGCTTCATTTCTTCAAATCTCTTTTCGTGGAAAAGCGCGCAGACCACTAACGCGATTTGATTGAAGTATTCGAGTTTAAGTGGTGCCAAAGGGACATATATTTCATTACCGGATATGATGCTCCATTCCAATGACAGTGTCTCCTTGACTATGGCCGCAAGAATTGCTCGTTTACGCTCGTCAAACAATCGGTGAAAACTTGACGCCGCGAGTGGGAGGTATTGCAGCAAAGTCCTGACACTGGAAATATTTGATAATGTGAGGACATGGATTTTTATATCGGCTGGTAGCCTGCTGAGACGGCAGTTAGCTGCCACCTCATCTTGAAGCTCTCTATTTGTTAGCTGTGCTTTCCGCATCCGGGAGTTTCTCAGCCGTTCGAGGCTGTCAAATATTGGCATTTTTATGTGGCTTTCGATGACGGCAAAATCTCTATCTGAGAGATGACCAAATTTCAGATGAGTGCGCTAGTCAAACACGTCCTCGTAGGTAAATTCAATTTAGGTATAACGGCAGGGGTCGCGGGGAGACCGTTTACCACTACCAGTGAGGTTGTCAGCTGCTGGATGAAGACCCTGGAATGATGGAGAAAAACCTTACCAGCTAAATGGTAGAAAATACTTAGTTTGCAAGATTTAGAAGATATTGATATAAAAAACAAGTGCATGCCGCATCAGCTCGCGTATTAAAGAGTGAGGTATTCATAAGACGACTACATGCTACTGTGTCCCTTTTTGTCCCGTTCACTTTCTCTGAAATCCCCTACCAGTACATGCCAGTCTCCATTGCTGGGGAACAAAGGAAAAAGGCCCAAGGTATGAATGTCTTTCATTACCATCCCATTCCCCCGGGCTTGTATCCACGCTTTTAATGTTAAAAGAAGCATAAGTTGATTGGCGGATTTCCCTTCACCTCGAGTATTTTGACTTTCTCATGAGTTGAGCCCACCCGCAAGCACTACGCTGAAGCTACTCCACGAAGACCCGCCAATGCTATAAAGGGCCTTGTCCTTTGCCCCGGTTCTTTCCGGCTACAATACACTTCGGACTGGAATGCGATCGATCAACAGGGCATTCAATTGAATTTACGTGAAGAAAGAGTTTTCAGTTCTAAGAGACCGTTCCAGAAAACAAACATCTTTGATGGCTGATTGGAGACTCGGAAATTTTGGTGGCTTCCTTGTTGATCAACGAGTCTTTGAAGGTGGAGCCAAGGTCCCACTAACTTTTATTCCTTTTTAGCTAGGATCCTGATCTGGGGTAGTTATCAATGTAGCTCGTTTTATTGTCGAAGCAAGGGTAGCCTTGGAAACGAGCAAATCGGTGTCGAGGTGATCTCAATATTGTATGCAGCGTAATACGACCTGCACGAGGTTTCTCCTGGCGAGATGACTATTTTTTTCCCCTGGTTAGAAAATTCTGCACGTTATCATTGGCTTTTTGATTTGATTTCCAAAATTTAACGAAAGATGGCACTGATGTCAGAAATCATGCGAACCATATTCTTTGATAGGATTCACACAGAAACCTCTTTGCCTCCCGATTTGAGAAGATTATACTTTCAAACATTGGGCTAAAGTGCTATTTTTATTGTGAAAACATGCTGAAAGAGCACGCATCGCGTCGGATATGCGTGTTTGGAGGAAATTACGTGGAGAGACAATATTCGACGACACGCAGAATGGAATTTCTGGATAAGTAGCTGACGGGCTAGTACCTAGTCACAAGGAGCCTAGCAAGTTGATTCCTTTTGAAAATAAAAAAATCCCGTCTTTCCTTGTGTCTAAACTCAGCGTTCAGGGTCAGCGAGCGAAATCTATCCTTCAGACCCTGGAGGGTAATCGTTTTGACTCGAGCCTTTGACTACGGAAACAAAAGACGCAATAATAATTCAAATTTAAACCCTCAAAGGTTGGTGCAGGTGACTGAAATGGTTCATCGACTGAATCAGATCTCATTTTGGATACGATTTTGGCAGAATAAAAAAGAGAAATGGACAGAGGTTGGATCTTTTGATCTAAGTTATCCAATAAACCACTACATATACACTTTCCAACCCGCGACTAGGTTAGTTTATGCTTATCAAATGCTAAGTTGTCCGTACTATAATTAATCTTATTTCTGGTAGTACGGTAAGATGGATAGCGAGAACACTCAATATGCCTGTCAATGCGCCGAATCTTTGCTCCTAGCATATGAAACGTACCATAACCAGCGCATGTCATTCGTATGCTGGTACTATCAGGCGTTTGCTTATTTTCCCTCAGGCGCAAGTTATCTCTTGGAAACAACCACGAACGCAATTGTAATTCATGGCGATAATTAAAGCGTGTACCCATTGGCTTCGTGGATCTCCACTCCTTCGAATCTGGCGTGGATGGCATTTTTTGCCCTTTGAACATAGTATTTGATAAATGTTTGGATCCCCTTTCCATCTAGTGGTTCAGGAGCGGGTCTGTTTCCAGCAATGGTCAGGTTACTGCTGTAGACCGCCGAACAACCTTCTGCCAGTGGACTTTTCCCTCTGTTGTCGGGCCCAAAGTCCACAATTGACAAAGGCAAAACAGTTTTTGGCATGGCCAACATTAGTGCCTTCTTTCCACGTGTTGATTTGCGTATCATTATATGCCCCGGGACATTGTTGAATCCTCTAGTGCCGGGCCAAACAAAACTGTCCTCCTTGATCAGAAACGTCTTTAGAATTAGTAATATCCCCTTAACGATTGGAAGAGGGACATGATAAGAATCACAAGATATCTAGTTAACTGCACCAAAGAATACGTTTTTGCAAAATGATATTGCAAATCTGCATTGCACTTTGGAAAGTTTTCCATATTTGTATTGTCCAGATATAGCGAATACCAGGCGCCGCTTCCAGAAAGAGAGGATCATAAACTGCCATCAAACTTGTCTTACGATGCCCGAAATATTATACTACTGAGCCTGCAGAGAGGCTTCGTCATCGCGCCCAACAGTGGGCATCTTGGACGGAAATTCGGAAGAACGAAGTGACAAGGGGACCGTGCAACTTTGATGGAGTATGCTTAAACCAAAGAGTTCGGGTATGCTAAAACCCACGCCTCGAGGCCCACTCGCGACGGATGGATAAATGTGGGGTGGAGGGCGTTTGCGGGGGTGATCCGGAGATTCCCCACTAGCTAGGAACGACCCTGCCCAAAAAGCCCCAAGCTCATCCAGGTTCTAAGACTGTGGACTTCTGGTTATTTTATCTCAGCATGCTCGGCCTCTCTGGTCTGAATGTAGGACAGCGCATATCAAGCTAGAAGAACACTAGCGGAGTCACCTGAGGTGTCAGACGACTTGGAGTCTCAGGTTCAAATTTCTAAATAGAGATGTCACCCAAAGACGATAACTGGCACGTTTGATATAATTGATAGATAGGGTAGAATAGCGGATATCGGCAACCAGCTCACCTATGCGTAGCGCAAGATGCAAGATGCAAGTGAAGCGCAGTTTTCCAATTGATTCCTCGAAGACCAAGGTGCTTGCCCATATCACTGGCAGTTCGAGAAAATACCCAAGAAATGAGACAAATGAAGCCCCTTTTTTGTTGCATCTAACTGTGAGATGGAGTCCGCTTGCACGTAATCAAAAACCTATTGCCAAACTATAGGTTATAGTTTACCGCACATAACGCAAACACTCCAATGTGGCGTTGCATCTGTATCTTTTTCATCTTCCGCAGGTTGGATGGAGGACGGCAAATTCATCATTAGCTAGAAACTTAGACTAATAGGTTACGGAAATATCCTCAGTTGAAGTCAAGAATTAGCCCCAAAACATATGTCATGGTTATAGTTAGTCCGCTTAAGAAGAAATTTGGAGACATCCAGGACGGTTCAGTCGGCATCGCACTCGCCCCTCAGACCGTATATTTTGCGGGGAAGGTCTACGGGTCCTACGTCCGCTCTCCTGGTAGACGACGGGGCTTTAAGAACTCCACTGCGCATCCATTGTTAGAGTAGAAAACAAGCACTGATTTTAGGGTTCAATTTCACACAAAGAGATAAACACAGCAAGTAAACCGATTTTTGAATCCGATATGGCCTTCCTTGCAAAAATGAGGTGTGGTGCAATCCCACTCATTCGAGCCACTCATGAAATGGCACCACAGAGAGCAGTACCGCGAGTTCCAGTGTGTTTTGGAGTAGCTGCAACGACGCCGTATGGCGATAAATGGCCAGGTCATAAACGGGAAGCTTCTTCGATATCAACAAAGCAATCTGTAAACCTCAGTTCGTCGATCGCCTCCAAACTCTCGCTTGATGGAAAAGTCACGGTCATCACAGGTAAGCTGCAGAAAGACTTCCCTAACAAGTGCCTGTAATCGTGTTAACATTCTTGTAGGAGGCAGTAGGGGAATTGGATTGGCCCTTGTTGAAGCAATGGCTGGTCTCGGTAGTGATGTCGCCATTCTCGACATTATGGAGCCTCAGGTGGATATAGAAAAGCTGCAGAGCCAGTACAGCACTCACATAAAACACTTCAAGTCCGTTGCGACCGATATCATTTCATTGGCCACCGAATAAATGCTGACATTGAGGCGGGGCAGAACCGATGTAACGCAAAAGGGGAGCTTGGAGAATGCGTTTTCTGCAGCAACAAAAGAGCTTGGCCACATCGACAACTGGTAAATGCAGCCCAGATTCTCGAATCGTGGACATTTTGTTGACTGTTCCTGATATAGCGTAACTGCAGCGGGCCTTGCATTGGACAAACCCTTCCTAGAATATGGGTGGGAGGAATCCCGGCGCATACTTGATGTCAATGTAAGGCTCTGAAGGCTGATTTCCCATTCTCTACGTTGATGACAGGTAGCCTAGAAGTAGGGGGTTAACCACCATAGGTAATCGGTTCATTCTTTTCTGCTCAATTGGCAGCCCGCCAAATGATGGAACAGGGGAACGGCGGCTCCATCGTCATGATCTCATCCATGGCAGGCCACTGTGCTATGCCATCGCAGCGGGTTTCCATCTATGGTGCATCGAAGGCAGCAATTAAGTTGCTTGGGAAAGCCCTGGGGGTTGAAATGGCACCTCACAACATTAGGGTCAATACGCTCTCTCCAGGATACATTGCTGATGGAATCAATGGGGAGTTCAGCGACCTTGAGGGGGTTGTTAATCGGATTCCGCCCATGGGGCGTATTGGCCAGCGGGACAATCTCACGATGGCAGTAGCGTACCTGTTGAGTGAAGGGGCTTCGTACACCACAGGGGCAGATATAGCCGTCACTGGAGGCTTGCACAATGGTAGAATAGAACTCTGAGCTTTTAAGGAGAGTGTGCTTGTAGCGAACGCTGAGTTTAATTGCCTTGTTTTGGGATTCATGGTAGTGTAGGTCGATGGATATCCAGTGGAGGTGGTTTATACCATGTAACTAGAGTAGAGTAGGCAGAATATAATCTAACTCAGTTCTTCTTTCCTACTCAACTAAATGCCCATTTCCTATGAAACTTCAATGAGAAAGTAACCAGTCTATAAGCGACCCGGTGTGGTAGACTTCAATAGCCAAAGTCACGAATGAAGGTAGGAGATGTCAGGGGTGTTTCCTCGAAGCCTCCACCTCTATTCAAGGCGTTAAACTCCGGCATTCGCGCCAACGACGATCTGTCATTCTCATCCTCCAGTCCACTAACTGCCAACTTATCTTCTAGATGACTACTTACCTCCTCACCTCCAGCACATAAAATTTCAAATGCCCCCATGGCTTGCGAGCTCGGATGATAGAGTCGTGTGAAGATAAAGGACTTTATCGTAGTCAATAATTTTGTTGCTGGGGTAGGATTGCAAAAAATGGCATGAGAATCGGAAAAGTGAGCGGGTTGGCGAGGGGATATTCAGTGGCAGAACTAGAGCTGCAAGTAACCATTCAGGGGCTCTATCTGGACCGTTCAAGTCTGCAAAGGCCCATAGATCTGGCCCTGCCGATATACAGCTCAAAAAAAGGTGAGTAATTTTCCAGTATTTTCCAAGGCTGGGAGCCAACTATGACGTCTCGTAAGCTAGGTTGGTGAGGGGTTTACCCAGATTGCCGTACAAGCCCTCCATGGAATCCTGGCCGTCAAAGACTAAGTCAAGAACCATACAGTCGACAGGCTGAGGGAACATTGCCGCAAATGCTTGACCAAGAAATGCCCCATATAAAGCCTGTGTACATGCTAACTCATCACTTCTCCAATAGAATCCGAAATATTTAAATCAATCGTACCCCACAACTTGTCGTCTTCGCGAAGGCACAGCGATCCGCACCATGTCTCGGGAGACAAAAGTGGTACTGAGAAAGCTCCCTTTGCTGTTTTGTGTTTCGTAACATTTCTCCGCCACATACGTGCTGTCGTCCCAGTCTCCCTCCCAACGTTGAACATAGCTAGAAAATTTCGATGTGCGACACCATTTCGGCGGTTCGCATTTACTGCTGACGGTGGTTTAGTCCAATTAAGACCACACGAGAAGGGTATACTTCGGCCAGTGCCAGTACTTGAGCGTTAACAGCCTCTATGAAGGAAAGCAAAAAGAAAACCGAATAGGTCATACCGAGGATCAAATCCAATCAGATTGTATTGACCCCCAAGAACCCTAGATCAAATTGCGTGATGCGGAACACAAAACATCGTCCTTGAAACTAACGTATTACAAATGTGGCCTTTATAGGAGCATCTTCGACTCCAGACCCACCTGGTCCAACGGGGGAAATAATACACTCCAGAGGACAGGCTTCTTTTGTAGCGCCGATCTTGAGCAATCAATTGGAGCATAATTTCTTCGGAGCCATTGGAGTTTGAGTAATCGAGGGGCACTGGGAGCTTGACACAGTTGATTGGAAGTTATATTAAACCCAGATCAATTCCTTCCAATCTACAAGACGCCCAATTCAATGTCGATGGCCGCTGCTCCTGACCATGGCCTCTGAAAGGGAAAACTCCAATGAAGTGTTACTTAAAGAGAATATATCACGGACAAACAAATTAACGAAGAAAAAAAAAAAAAAAAACTGGAAAAACAAACGGGACAGATATGAGTAAATCAACTTACTTTTCAAATCATAGTCATCTCAATGGATTCACTATCTTGTCTGCATGGCGATATCAAGATCACAATTCCAACTAGCAAAATAGCATCCTTTCGGCTTTTACGCAGCTAAAAATTTCGACCGCGAGATCGTTTGCTAGCACAGCGAATGTGGCCGTGGAAATGGGAGCAATATGGTGGACGGTAAGGCTGGTTCCAATCTGAGGCGCTAGCCCGATTTAAAAATAGAGCAGGAGTTAAACCCAACCTCTTGTTATGCTAAGGACGCTGTTTTTGCTTGGAATATATTGACGTTGATCGAAAGTCGTGCGAACTGCGACAAGTGGACTCTGTAAATTGGCCCCTTTTTTTAACGCGGATGCTAAAGTTTTACGTGGAGTCCATATAAATTGATCAGTTCCGCAATGATGGAAACAAAAGATGGCTTGAAACTCATCGCAGTGATGCTTGCACCTTGACAGCCAGAGCTTCAGGTCCGCATTAATATTACGTTATAGGTGAGTTATTTTTGTTAGAAGCGACTGGTGAAGTGATATTGTTTGCCTTGCTTCAACGGAAGAGTGTTGTTCGTGTTTGCGAGCCAAACTCATTAAAGAATATGGATGATTGCTCCTGCATATTTGTATTAAAGCTCATTTAAATTCCTTTTTGATCTTTCTCTTGTCGTTTGCCTGGAAGATATGAAGAGCATGAGCGGGCAGTGTGACTACTCGTCAATTTCTTGCTTTAGGGCTTCATTAAATCAAGTTGACTTCGGATTTTAGCGTCTGTGGCTAATTCCTGGAATTTTCACTCCTGTAAATAAGGCTACAGGTGGAGCAGGAACTTCTCGAATCGGTCAATCGTCTTGAGATATTTTAACCAACCCCGTATCCAACGTAAACGGAACATATCCCATATTACAGGCTAAGCCGCCTTAGCAATGACCCAATGACGAACGGTGACACTCATGGCTGTTGAAATACAAAGCCTCTGCCGCCTTGCTTATCCATGGAGGACTATCCTCTCAAACCAACGAGCTATGGTTACTAGAAAGCGAGAACACACCGTGGCCATTGCCATAAAAAAATAGAGACAACTTCAGAGGCATGTTAAATACCGTAACAACAGTAATGGAAAGCTTTATCCATCATACCAAGCACTCGGTGACTGGGAGTATCTCCTTATCAAATTTTCTTGCCCTTACAGCCGTCTCAGACAAACCTGCTATAAGCTCAATAAAGGCCTTGTAATTCAAAATGCTAGATTTGAATGAATTGTGACTACATCACACGATTATTGAGCTGCATCTATAACAGAGTAATGTGTGGTCACGATTTAGACTACAGTGTTCAGGCGAATAAATCTCTTCATTACATCTTTTTTTTTCTTATCCAATCTTCCTGCAAGCTCCACCCCTGACCCATGACGCTGGGTACATTGTACTCATTAAATCTGAAGGAAAACCGGGATTCTTGCATCCTGTGCCGCGCCATAAGTCTTTCGAGTATGATTCTCCAGTTGGGAATTATGATGGCAGTGACAGGCTGACGAATAACAGATTGTGTTCTCATGTGTGGGTTCAGTCCAAATCTACTGTATGGCGTTAAGGTTGAAAAATCCGTTCTTTTTGTTCAGTCTCTTATTTATTATTTAACTTATAAACACAAAACTAACCAACAATTGCATATTATGAGAATCAGCCAGTCCTATCATCTAGGGGTGAAAAGATAACAAGCTATAAGCGGGGTGGAAAGAGATGATAGATACATGAAAGCATACCTTTTTTTAAACAAAAATTTGAAGTCAAGAAAACATGCATAAATATCGAGGGTCCAGTGCTAGATAGAAATATACCCGAACAAGTGGCACTATGATGAAGATAAAACAGAACAAAACATTTACAATGAAGCCGTTTTCGAAAAACTCTTTCAAGAACATTCAAGAACAAGGAAAGAGGAAAAATAAAGGGGGGTGGGGTCAATTAGTCAATATTTGCAAGAAGAAAATTTTTTATAGTGGTGAAACGTGCTGTATATATCGCTGGGGTAATCAAAATCGTATAACACTCAGTAAAAACACAGAATTTGGGATTCAGCTCCTAAGGTGGTGGGCGTGGACCGATGATTTGCCTCCTCGCACCTTCGAAAAGTCCGGGACCGCCCCTATTCTGGTTATCTCCACCCATATAGCCATATTGGTTCACGTCCCACGCACCCTCCCCAGGTGCCGCACCCGCTGTATTGACACCGCTTTCACGGCTTCCTTTGTTTGCTTCTGGCTCTCCT
>NW_001813975.1:127700-132511 GCF_000149585.1 Histoplasma mississippiense | reverse complement strand
GGGGGAATGAGATTTTTTTCCGGGAATTTCCACCCCCCCACCTTGAGGCGGGACCACTTTCCCGAACGGAAGAAAAGTTTCCTTCTCGCTCGCGGGTTGGTACTCAACGCTCTCTTTTCCTTGGGCAAAGTACGAAGTTGCCGCTCGAAGATCTTTTTATGCCGTTCACTTTTCACTAGATGCAGGAACGGATGCCTTGCCCTGAGACGCTTGATACTGGCTTAGAAATTGGCCATTCAGCCGCGCGTTACTTAATTCCTTTTTCCTTAGTCGTTCCTTTTCCAGGCGTTCTTCCGCTTCCTTCTCCTCAAGGTTTCGACGACGCTCCTCTTCCTCCCATCTGCGCTGCTGCTCTGCCCATCGATTCTTCTCTTCTTCCGCTTCCTTCCGTTCTTTCTCTCTCAGTCGTAGCGTTTCCTCCTGCCATCTGCGTTCCTCTTCAGCGATGGCGCGCCTTTCTTCCTCCATCTCTGCCCGTTGTCGGCGCTCTTGGTCTTCTCGCTGCAACCTTAACTTTTCTTCTTCAGCCTCTCTTTCTCGCCTCTTCCTCTCTTTCTCCGCTAGGTTAGGTACATCTGGCATGGGGCTTGTGATTTGCCGTCTAGCACCAAATGATATTCCAAGGTTGCCCTGATTTGCGCCTCCCATGTATCCATATTGGTGTATATTCCACGCTGGTATGGTCGTGTTTTCTTCTTGTTTATTGGTCCAGGCACTAATGGCAGGTTTGGGTGATGTGGGATTGGAGGAGACTTTCGAAGGGCTGCTTCGTCCAGATGTTGGAGCCTTTCCAATGGTGCTAAACGTCGCCGAGTGGGATTCGCTAGCGTTACTAGCGCCTCTAACTCGAGCGTAAGAAGGTGGCCCAAGGCCAGCGCCCTGGCTAGATCCAGTAAGTTGAGGGCTCATTGCGTCGCTCTTACTCTTAATGCCAATCGCTCGCGGAAATTTCCCCGGCTGAAGTGCGTTGGCGCTCCTACTAAAGGAGCGGATACATTGTAGTACCTGCGCAGGATCTTTCGATTCGTAGAGATCGACAGTAAGAAATACATCATGCGGTTGGAGATTCAGAGGCGCGACTTGACATGCGCGGAGGAAATGCGATATGTTTTCCATTTGGACGAAGGGCATTGTTGAATCTCTGTACTTGACACCCGGGGAAACGGCGAGATTAACCAGTCTCAGGGAGTTTTGTCAATACAAAAGCCCACTTGAACCATGCAGCAAATTCGGATATGTATAGCCAACTTACCGACAAAGAATTACTCCACTCTTCAACAATTCTAATAGATCCCCACTGGGCAGCTTCTCATGGAGTACCTCCTCAATCCACTCCCGGATTTCATTGGCTGCCTGCGGCGTATATCGGGAGAGCCGCAAATTCCGAAGGTCTTTATCTAACGATGAAACGGATGCCATGATGAAATATGGGGGTTTCCGTGGCGTGGAAGAATGTCGAAACAGTAAGCGGGCGGGTCGATCAGGTTCTGTGCGAGAGGATTTGAAACCTAAGGAGAGTGATCCTGAAGCACAGACATCCAGGCGGTACAAATTTGCGCTATTCAAGATTAAATCAGATGAAGCAGAAGGAGAATATTTGTAAATTACACGAAACTGGTTATATTTTGTGCACTGGGCATTCGCGTGCTGGTCCATTAATGCGAAAGGGTGCGCGTTGTTGAGGGGTTGAGATAAGGGAAGGATGAATGACGACAAGAAATAACTAAGCAATCAGAACGCGCTAAATTTGTCGCGAAACGAGAAAAGGCCTCCGAAAACCCATCGTTCCCTTTACAACCATGTCACGATAATAATACAGGGGTCGTCGATAGGGGCGCTCTCGGGCTAGAAAACGTATTATGTTTTGCATGGGCCATAAATATGAGCCCAATAAACAGCCTTTGGTTCAAGTGGAAAAGTCTGAAACTTCCCTGGCGCAAAACCTTTCTCGCAGGTAAGTTGTGGGCCAAAAACCGGCCACAGATACCAGATAGCTTTTTGACTCTTCTGTTGAAATACGATGAACTCTTCTAAAACGATACAGGAAAGGACTTAGCTGGAAACACTTTCTGGGAATTTAAGGACACTCTCAATTCCAGGCGGCTCCGGCGCATTGTCAAATACAACCCCAAGACACACCTTGCCGACGTACAGGTTTCTCGTAAGTCAGCCGCCGCAAACCTGGAGTCAACATTGCAGATCCAGAAATCCATATATCTCCGACGGATCTACCGCTAACAATAATGGCATCCGTAGCGCAATGGCACCAGTGGCTTCGATACGCTCGCCAGGATGCCCCAACCATACAGGAACAACAAAACGAACTTCTCCGGCAGGAGCGCATTAAACATCTTGCCAAACTTGCAGATGAGCGATGGGCTAGCAAGCCATCATTTCTCGACAGGCCACAGGGGCAGCACCCGGATCCAGCAATACAATCCTCTCATGAGCTACATCCTCCACCCGCCGCACAGCCTGACAAATCGTTAGGTGATGAAGAGCCGGAGCTCAAAGTCCAAGGCAAAAAGACTAAATCTCCCTGGGTCCGAAACACTGGCGGGCCAAGCGAGGGATGGCAACCTGAATCGTGGAAACCAGCTCCGAAGGGCAGATAAACTGAGCGGACGGTTGGGCTGAAGCAGCGATCTTTCGAAATACAACCCTTCTCCAATCTGCAAACCAAAAACTTACATTGAGCCCCACCAACGATTCGGACAACCTGCGGGTGCCTGAAGTTTTGGATAAAATCAGGCAGCCACCTTCCAGTTAGAATCTTTGGATCGTACGTGTACATTACATTGGGTGGCAATTTTCAGAAATGCATATGTAAAGTGAAAAAAAAATAAAAACAAAAAAAAAAAACAAAAGGGGCTTGCGAGGCAACAGGGGTAGGGTATTGAAAGGAATGAGTCAAATTCGACCAACATGCACATATTTTCAATGCTGATAGATGGGTCATCGTTCTCTGACGATTTGACCGGCATAAAAACTATGGCATCAGCCCTGAGAGAATATCTCCTCTTTCAACTTGGGCATCCACTTTAAAAAAAACCTCGATATACTGTACGTTACTGATACCCATATTATCAAAATCATTAATTACTTTAGTCTTCAATGCTCTCTCCTAACAACTGATATTACTCAACTATGTCAATAATTCCAGTTCTTATGTGACATATCAATTCGTCGCAGTGCGGGATACATATATGCATTATCAAATTTTAGTGCTCTAAATCGATGTGCGGAGGGGATGAATCATATACGCATGCTTTGGTCATTTTATATGCACATTTTAAATGATTTAAAGGTGCTTATTATATTCTCCGCTTCGCCTATAAATTTCTACAATGTATTCCCCAATTGACTCTATGCTTGAGATATAAAGGCGGTAAACGCAACAGTGAACAATGCCAATAACAAATGCACATATAACACATTAGTACCAACAGATACTCACTCTCCATTTCCCGACAGGGATGTGCCGGTTGGGCACCGAATGCTCGAACTATATGTCACTGCATGATCTACGCATCTACATAATATCACGTCCTGCACACCTCACTGCTCAAGGTCGCAGTACGTCTTGGGAATGGGAAGGGAAGCGAGGGAAGTGCGCTATATGTATCGGGATATTTATGAGCTATGTGTTCCAACCTCGTGTCGTGTCGTGGGTGTTTTCCCAACTTACATTACGTCGTTACATATGGTTACAAGTATGGTTGTTTGTTTCAATGGTGCATGGGCTTATGCAACATTTAAGAGAAGGGCGTGAGAGGGAAGGGGATAGGTGGACGAAAGAGGGGAGACCAATTGATAATAGCTATAACTATTGATTGAGTTGGTTGTTGGCTGACTTGGCTGACTTGGTTTTCATATTTTATATGGATGTTGGCTCCCATATTAATTTGTCAAATTGCGCAGTTGGAGACTGTAGATATTATTAACCTGGGTTTCAAAAAAAAAAAAAAAAAAAAAAAAAAAAAAACCTACATAATAATAATGCTTTCGCAGGTAGCGAGGATTCAAACAAGTCAGCAACTGTTGGGGAGACGGGGAAGGTGAATAAGGGATATTATAAAACGCCGTGGGGTCCTTGTATCAGCAACATCAAATGTACTGTTGTACTTGCCCAACAAACACCAAAATAACAACCAACCAGATAAGCAGAAACAACAATTGACAAGCAATAGATCACAACTAAAGGTAAAGCGAT
Organism: Histoplasma mississippiense; assembly: GCF_000149585.1. Taxonomy (NCBI): domain Eukaryota; kingdom Fungi; phylum Ascomycota; class Eurotiomycetes; order Onygenales; family Ajellomycetaceae; genus Histoplasma; species Histoplasma mississippiense. The sequence goes on along the minus strand of NW_001813975.1, from coordinate 128,298 downwards.
AGCAAAATAATACAAACAAATATTTTCACCCTTCTATGATATAAACTATTTCGTCTCCATCTTAGTCTTCATGTGCACATAATCATTATACTTATACGTTAAAGGTTGGTGAGAGTAGCGGCTGGGCAGCATCATTTGCTTTCCCGGCAATTTTCAGCAGAAAACTGCCTCGAACGCTTCAACATCACCACCAGCTCTTTTAACCGCAAGCAAAGCTGCCTCACTGAGTTTCCGTCTTTTTTCGCGTGCTTCCTGCTCTCTCCGTGCTTTGGTCTTTGAGCTTCCGCTTGGTGCCACGCCGGTCAAGAGTTTTTGGCTATCCTCAGGGGTAAAGTTGACGAAAGAGACACTCAATGGGCGTCTGATGATTGGGTTTGTATTACTGTTTGGAGTTATAGGAGTCCCTTTAATACTCCTTTGCGAATGTGTAGAGATGCTGGAGGGTTTGCGGATATGACTTTTACGTTGGTGTTGGTGTTTGTCGTGCGGACGTATTTCTGGCTTTGCCTTTAGCAACCCGTGGGTTGGGTTGGCGGATGTTGATCGTAAGGGTAGGCCTGGAGATTTGATGCTGGCTAGGGACACGGGATGGCTGTGA
>NW_001813975.1:123560-127600 GCF_000149585.1 Histoplasma mississippiense | reverse complement strand
CCGCGAGATGGCATCATGTGCTGGCGCAAGTGGTGTACAAGTGCGCACAAGCCATATCTTCCGGACAAGATACATCAGATGGGGGAAACGGAGGTTCCCGTACTGATCCAATATCTGTAGACTGCCCCATGTGCATCATGCTGGTACCTTGCAATACTCGTGTCTGATGAGTTGGTGGTTTTTGGGCGGTTGGTGCTACGACCATGGGTTGGTAAGGACTCTGAGAGTAAGAATGTAAGTCCCTGTTTGTGGCTTCTGGTGCTTGCCACCAAGTTTGGCCATCGGGTGTTTGAAGGTCTGTTGAGTAATGGAAGGAGGGTGCATCAATAGATTCACTATTCCACGAAGACATAGACGACGGCTCCGAGTGCTGGGAACGGATAATATGATGGCTGGGCGGAGAAATCGGACTGGCTGACGTTGCAGGTCTCTGTTGGTCGACGTAAATATGCCTCATCCCTTGATCTGTACATGGACCCGAAATTGGTGTATGCCGGGAGTGGTTAACCATGGGAGACTGCGAGTAGGTAGATTCTGCGTCGTGGTGATTGTTTTGTAAGCTGCTCTCTCCCTCAGTTAAACGTGCTATGTTTTCAGATGGCTCTGGCTTCGGTGGTGATGTTGGAGGGAGAGCGATTTGGTAATCGTGAGCTTGGATGTTGAAGGCCTGAAAGCGGTTCGCCCACGAGCTCTGGTAGGCCATGTCAAGGCTTGCGTTCCCTGGGGAGTGCATCAAGTCCAAGTGTGCGCGATGTTTGCGAATCGATGCTCTAGGGTTATTTAATTCGTGATGGCGAGGTTCACTTGAAGACGAGGGGCTGTTCTTGTTGTATATATGGTGGAGAGGTGATGATGATGAAGATGTGAATAGACTGGCATCCTTGTTGCCATGAAACATAACTTCCAAATCAGGGCCCGGGTCTCCGAATTCTGAATAGCTATGACTGGGGCCAAAATTTTGCTTATCATCCATTTCCAACGCTTGGCCTGGATGAAAGGATAACATTCCATTGCGCAGATTACGAGTCTGCAACGCTTTGCAGGGTGTTCCTGCATCAAAGAGGGTGTTGACACCACTGGCAAATGCTGCTTCTTGTCCCTCTTTGTCGGTAACATCATGCAGAGTCTGCATATTAATGTGCTGGTTGAACATAGCACGGTGCGAACGATCTCTGGCTCAAAAATAATTGGCGGGGCTTTGTCGACCGTTTTCATCAGATTTCTGCCTGCTTGAGGTGATAATTAGCTATGAGGGCGGGGCAGAAGGGGCACCTTATAATATAAAGGAGATGTGAGGAAATCATACGCCCAACAAGTAAGGACACAGGGCTTTTCCCCAACAAATGGCACCTACAGGCAATGACAAAGGATCCCCAGATGGTTATTAACTCTGGGAATAACTCCCATAGAGCAAACGGTTAAAGCGAACAAAGCAGAGAAAGGGTGTTTGCAAAGTCAAATCAGGCTCTAGATAAAAATTAAAGATCCCCTCACTTTAAATATAATCGCAGTTCTTCGTTCAGAGGATGTAGATGGAATTCCGTTATTCAAAAAATTGAAAGAAAACAGCGCGGAGGAAAGGGGGGTGCGGTTTTTATGATCAAGTCTAATTAACAAGTTAACAACTGACAGAAATGATTTACCATCTCAATACTTGACGGTCATCCACCGTCGCGGTGGCACTGTGGACCCGGCATCCTGCTCAGGCCGTGAGAGAAATATTTTTGAGCATGCTAAAAACACTCGCAGGAGAATCGAGACCCCAAGGCGAGGCCATTACCGTGGATTGCAAAAAGCCGTTAGGGTTTGAAGCATTGAAGACAAAGGAAATGGTGTCCAGTAGGACTAAAATAAAATAACAAATAAATAAAATTAAGAAGAAAAAAAACAAAGCCCCCTAAGAAACCTTAACCAAGATCTCCTGATCTCATGGGTAAGTAATAATGCCCATGGAACGAAAGGAAAAAAGCACATACTTGTCATGGAAAGGGAACCACCACAGTCGCACAGGATGGGGTCCAAGTAAAAATAATAGAATCCTTATGCAAACTCAAAATTCCCGAACGTTGATCCAGAATTAGTTTGTCTTGGTTGAACTGAGATATGTCCAACGGCCACAGGCTTATACACAGCAGGTGGGCAAATTGGTGCCTGTAATGCAAAGGCAATTGAACCAATATGAGGTAATTGTTGATAGGAACTAATGTCTGGTTACGACGACGGGGGTCGAGATAAACTTCCGGTAAACTCGTCTGGTCATAGATATGATTTGCGGAGGGAATTATTATGATGCATAATGAAACGCCCAAGTGCCCACCTCCCTCTCCACACGGAAGGCACGAATATGGATCAATTCGAGGCTAATTGTGCCTGATCAATCGTGCCAATGCAGGAGTTAACTCTGGAGTGATTTCTCACTTAGGATCTTGCGGCCCAAATGGCTCCTACATAGGAACCTTATCCATAGACGGCGGATAGAAGTATAAAATGACTTAAGCATTCACGACGTACACGCCATCCACGTTCACGCGGCTAAAGCGCTGCAAGTAGGATAAGAGCACGTTTTGTGGAGTCCATGCTGCAGTATCATGGTTGAAGGACGCACTTCATACTCATGATTTGGAACAATCAACGTTTTTTGGCACAAGCGCCATTCATGTAAAGAGCAATGAGGTGCTATCCGGTTCGACAATAATTATTAACAAAGACTGTCAAGATTCGCCGCTATGTAGATCCTTTGTCTCAATGACTAGGGCACAAGCGAGGCGTAGACGATCCGTTCCAGGGCGGAAAATAAAATTTAGAGTACATAGTACTTATGTACTTGTATGTATTTGGAAACGTCCGTGAATAGACCGGCCAAGCTCAAACGCACAAGCCATCATGATCAGGCCTTAAAAAAGAACATGCAGGCACGTTCGTTGGGCTTGATCCGGGCAAGAGGGGACATATCCCTGATGGCGAGCGAACCGTGGCGAGGATTCGACCAACAATGGTACCACCTAGCCGGTAAGGAAAAACCTGATTATGATGTCAGCTGCAATCTGGCGATAATAGTGCGGGCTCCAAGATAGGCGGTAAGAATAGAAATTATACCAATAGCGTTTTTGTTGTGGTCTTTGTGTGAAAGATGAAAACTTTGAGGTTGAGGGACGGGGCTTTGTCTTTGTTCTTGATGCTTATGTAAGTTAGTCGCTATGTCCCCCCGTCCCCCGCTATTTTCAGACATACAGAATCCAGCCATGCCTGATATCCGCGAAAGATCCTATTCGGTGCATTGAAATAAAAAATTTTATTCCCTGCAATTTTCTCTGTACGCCTTACAAAATAGCTAATATTAAATGCTTGTACAGATGTAGATTACTCCGTACTATAGAGAGAGCTCGGGAGCTTTATGTATATACATGTACAGTACATACAAGCACAGTACATACATATGCTGTGTACAGAGCCTCCTCGCATTCATTTACAAAATCCAAGATACTTCAATATATATATATGTAAAGCATCGCAGCCATTAACAGCTGACGAGGATTGGCAGATTTGGTCCAAGAACACCGTAAAATACTGAGGGAGCTTATGATATTTCCAGCCGAAAAATATTACTCCCAGCTATGTCAAGCGGCGTTCGATGGAACATATTTTCAGAGACATAATTGGAAGTTTGGCCAGGTTCTCGTGGAAATCAAAGAATCTCAATGTGTTCTTTGCTCTTGATGAAACACCAGCGCAAACAAAATTTAAAAGCCTGTTCACACCACTCTCCCGAGGTTTGGTCTTTGGTATAACATGCGCCTAATCCGCAACTAGCTCTAGATCAGCTTCCAAGAGGATGAAAAAAAAGAAAAAGAAAGGAAAGAAAAGAAAAACGAGAAGAGAAGATAAGAGAAAAGAAAAAGAGACCACCGCTATATCCCTTTACAAAAATCCAGTAAGACAAAGTAACGAGTGATGAGTTGATGACGCAGCACAACAGCTTAGTTAAATACTCGTAAATCAACGGAAAGGGCCTTGTATTGTTATTTGTCATTTGGCGGGAA
>NW_001813975.1:119904-123293 GCF_000149585.1 Histoplasma mississippiense | reverse complement strand
AAAGGAAAGGGAAATTTAAATACATTTCTTTCAGGGGTCAGAAGTCAAAGGCAGTTTAGTTTGCCCTTATCAGGTTGGCAGCTTCTGAAGACATTCACAATCCAAGATCGATCTTGCAAGCTCAGCAACATTCCAGATCTTGAACAGGAGAAGAGATACCCCTTCAAATGATGCAAATGAAATATGCACTGCAACTTTGGCCCTTCATGGTCTAGTTGCACTGCTGTGAATCTTGATGTTTCTCCCCAGTGCAAAACAAGATGTCTTCTCAACTCATCAGGTTGGGGGAAGTCCTGACCAGCATCATTCACCTTCTGCAACTTCTGATATCCTTCACAACCTCCCAGCCGCACAGTTTTGCAAAGTGTCCCTCTCCTCTTTGTTATCTCAGTGTTCCTTTACAGAATCAACCGTATGTCGGTATAGCTGTTTAGCATTTTATATACCTGCTGTGTCATTTGTCCCTTCATTTCATCTGCTTTTCCTCATTACGTTCGCGTGTCGCGATTCACGCGCTCCTTTTTATAGGGAAAAAGCAAGACGCGGAATTTTAGCTAGATATCCCTTATTCAACACAAACGATACCAAAACAACATATAACAATCCCTGCTGTTGATTCGCGCTACCGAATATGGCCACTCTTCGGGTCAAACAGACCTCCACTGAAACTGCGACTGCACCTCTATCTCCTGCAGGTGTTATTCAAGGTATTTCCGAAATCAGGTTCCAATCCACACACAGGATACGCTCTTGCGCAAACAGCGAAATGAACCATAATGTCTGTGGAGGCCCACATTTAATCGATACCGTTGATGTCAAGGCGATGCTTCCCATTAATCTCGCGCGTAGAGTTCTCGTTCACGCCGAACCATCGAACTGTGAGGCCTCTTCAAGTTCTGGAAGCCCGGCATCCTCTCCCACGTCCGAAGCTCTCGATGGTGATACTTCATTGTCATCATCTTACGCCTCTCAAACTCCAGTCGCCAACCTGAAATCGATTCTGAAAAACCCAATACGACCACGAACTCCACTGACATCCAAACCCGCAGAATTTGACCTGGAAGATAACGTTGAATATGATTCAGATTCAGACATGGACGATGACGGTGATGATGACGAGGAGGAGGAGGAGGTGGAGGAGGAGGTGGAGGAGGAGGAGGTTAGTGGAGATTATAAAACTGGAACCAGTGACTCGAATTGTTCTGATGAAGGTGATGAGAATGAATGTAAGGCCTGATATTACTAAAATCGACTAAGGCAAGTCTCGTAAAGCTACTGACCTGGTGTATATGAATGCAGATTCAGACGATGAAGGTTCCTTCATTTGCTTTGTCAATTCCGTGCATTTCAGCGCTAAGGACGATATCCGCATCATTCCCTGCAGGGATGAGATTGTGGACGGTCGTGCAGAACCTGAGATGACGTTTCACGAACAAGCCCTTCGTATGAGAAGCTCGAAACGCGTACCCTTCCAGCCATACACGGTCAACGGAAAAGACTATGATCCCAATGAACATAGCCGTGATGTTATCGAACTTGATAAACAGCTTTTCATAGCATATGTTAACGGTATTCGTAACATGAATGTTGAAGACTATCGGCCGGTTGTCTTAGCTCGCACCCTGAACGCTACTTCATGCGACATAGATTTTCTCCCAATCACAGAACACCAAGTGAATGCATACCTTGACCGCGTCGTGGACTCAGCTCTCGGGTTTTTCCCATATCTGTTTGGGAAAGATGAATATGACCGCATCTTGGATGATGCCGAAGTCGTTACTTCGTTCGATTACTACAACAACGTCCTCTATAAACCAGACTCGGGACTATTCCAGCAAGCAATCACACGCCAGTTAGAGAGCAAGCTAGCAGACACCGCCGCAATAATCGAAAACGATATCCTCGACTGGGTTGCTGGAGAGCTCATCGAGCCGCTCGGACGCCACGCGTCGTTCCGTTGGGGATAGTGGCGTGGATTCTGGTGGATATGGAGCTAATTTTGTTTGCTATTCCCTTTCCGTCGTTTTCTGCACTTTTTTTTATGATCTTTCTACTCTGTCCTTGCTTGGTTCTGTTCCCTTCTTCTTTACCGCGTAATTGTTGCTTGTAAGGGTGTTTCAATGGGTGGACTACACAAAAAGGGATGGACACAACGTTTAGAGGGTAGACAAAATTTCAAAAGGGTTTTCGGGAACTGAAGATTCAAAGTCATGTTACGCATTAGAAAACTGCTTTTCTTCAGGCTAGATAGAGAGCCTCCAACTTCCAGCCATCAGTCATTTTTTCTTCATTTCCCTACTAGTTTGTCCTTTCGTTCTCAGTTTATATGGGTTTTTTTTTTTTTTTTAAAAAAAAAAAAAAAAAAAAAGTTTTCAACAATCAAATCAGTGGTTTTTATTAGAAGCTAAAAGTCCCCAACCAAATCCGTTGACGTTCTCTGAGCACAAGGTTGTATGTGCCGGAATGTACTCTGCAGCACTCCGTATATTGAAATGATCATGAGCTCCAGGAGGCCTGGCTCGAATAAGCCTAATTAAATAGCAACTACTACTCAACCCACCGCCAATCCAGCATACGCAACGTACAAGCCTTGTCTGTCCAATTTATCTTGGAGAATTGACTTGAGCAGATAGTAGGAGGAATACAGGCCAGCAGTTCGACCTACCCATGTGGCTGGAAATTACCAAATAACGCACAACAAAGGAAACCAATCTCGTCGCGGAAAATGCATCCATGTATACCCAACCTTCATCCACGTGGGGAAATGAAGGGAGTTGTAAAGAATATAGCATGCACTTGCTCCAATACTTGTATTCAACAAGGAAATCCCTAACTTTTCGCTTTCTCCTCACACAGATCTATCTGTTGAAAGGAGGATATATGTAATAATCAAAACACCGGGGGGGGAGGCCGGGGCTGAGAGGCTGGAGGCCAGTCTGGAAGAAATGAAAAGCAGGGAAATGATACATAAAGACATGTTTCAGCCAGGTTCGTCCCTTTAAATTTTTGTGGACTTGCTTTGGCTCAAGTCATGCGGGACACGGCTTCTTCAGTGTGGGTGATATACAAAGTATCCTATGGATTTTGGCCCCCAAGTCACCAATTCTAGAAAAAGAATGTGTGGTTCGTCTCCCATTGACAGACGAACGGCGATTGATTGAGCCATTCACTTTTTCACGCGCTCATATCTGTCGGAGCTGAGCTTTGCTCAAAGGCTAGGTGCCAATACCTGACAAAATGGGACATTTACCCCCACCATGTCAAGGCGATGCTGCTCAGGGTTTCTGGAATAATGGTGTAGTTTGAAAGAAATACCTCGCGGGGGCCGCAAATTCCAAGTTGGCCGTGGGTGATGACACGCCTGTTATAATGCCGAATTTACCCTAATC
>NW_001813975.1:102273-113083 GCF_000149585.1 Histoplasma mississippiense | reverse complement strand
GCGCGCGACTGCACTGGAGGAAGATTTAAATCCGGCAGATATCCCCATTCCCGGTCTCCGAAAATGACGTGGATGAAATTGAGGTCCCTGGATTTACTACCGAACTCTCAATAGCCATTCAAGCACGGTCATTACGCCCTCGAAGCCTCCTTATTTCCGGATCTGATTACGCCTCCACATCGTGCCGATCTAACTCAAACTCAAGGGGGCTGCGAGGCAGTATAAGTCATTCTCGCTCCAAGTCATTGCCATCCTCGCCATCCCAGCGGCTGCAGTCAGATGGGTATTTTCACTTTGGCCTCAACTCGGGCGTCGGTTCTGTTAAAGATGAACAGAATCACCTGGAGACGATGATTGAAGATGACGAGCTCACCGCCAAACTTTCGGGAACTAAATCTAGTCCACCTGAAATCCCTCCTCGTAGTAAACAGCGCCAAGACGCCGCAGATATTGAATGCGATGCTGAAAGCAGTGGCCATTCTGAAATCTTGACCTCTGCATCCACCGATCAGTTGCATCGTCCAAAATCGCCAAGTGGAATGCTCAATGCGAAGCTTCAATCGCAAAGGAGCCAAGAACAGCCTGCTCGCCAAGGTCTCGAACGTGAAAATAGCCATTCTCCTGGATTTTCCAAACACGCACATGATGATACGAATAGTGGAAATCTTCACACCAAACAAGGGATTCAATATCAAAATAAAGACCATATCGTCAAAATCGGACGGAAACACCACGCCCCGGTACCCATGGTTTCCGAGGATGATGACTCCAGTCCTTCGGACCAATCCAATATCGGACAAGGTCATGCTCACTACGTTTCTTCTCAAGATTCAATCGTGGAAACATCCTTTGTTGCCGAAACAAACAGAGCTTCATTCCTGCCCTCTCGACTCAGTCCACATCAGGAGGTTGTCGACAGCTCAAGCAGCAGCCCTAATCAAGATTCTCCACATTCGTTTTCGGGCCACCAGTCGATTAACACAAGCCAAAATGGACAAACTCTTTCCCGAAGTAATTCGCGGAGACATACCAAAACTTCTAACGGCGGGAATATAACCCCTCGCTACACACCGAATTCCGCTGTTTCGGTGGGGTCTGAGCGGGCCGCAGTCCAGCGCGTTTCTCCTCCTCCCCCCGCAACTCCTCGTGATTCAAGTTCCAAACCTCGCCGCTCTCTGAGCATCGGCAGCCATCGGGATAAGCGGCCGATAACTTCAGGATCCGCTACCTCACAGGTTTCCAGTAAACTGTTAAAGGGCCTGGTAGGACGGCAGCCCAATGACCACGATTCAAGGATTCCTTTTCCAATACGCACTTCTACAGACACAAACTCAACTCTGTCTAAATTTGCGGAAACCGTTGCGGACCCTTCTAACTTGGACCAACTGATTCAAAGCGACGAGACTATACATTTCACTCTTACCCCGCGAAACATGAGAGAGATGGAGGTAAGTTTCAACTACCGCCTGTATCCCGACTCTGAATATTGACGTATTTAATAGGATTCAAATTCTCCGAGATGGGAAACCATGCGAAGTGATGCAACCGACACGGACGAATTTGTGAAAAAGACTAGTGCCACTGGAGAGACACAATCGGACGGTAGAAGACCAAGCGTTTCTTCCTCCAAACTGAATGGGCTGCGCATACACTCTCCGTCTATTGCTTCACCTAACAAGTCCACGTTTGTAGAGTCTTCTGTTGTAAAATCGAACCGGCCACAGTCATCTATTCACAAATCCGCTACACCGCAAGCACGGGATCCGAGAGTAGAAAGAGAATCCCTGAGGGACCTTTCGGAATTTATTAGATCAACTGGGCCTGATCAAACCCCAGCAGCTCCAATAAATCATTCAAAGCGTACTACCAGTTTAATTAACAGCAACAGTGGACAGACCAACCGGAAGCTGAGTTTGAGTGGTAGCGGGACTTCATCAATGACATCGTCTCGCGCCTCACACACTCTTACCAAAGAAATGCCAAAAAGGACAGCTCCGCGCTTAGAAGCCAGGCCAGCGGTGACACCAAAGGACAATGGCACGTCAGACCTGATCGATTTTATAAGAGAAGGGCCACAAGACGGCTTGCATCGAATTCCCAGGACGGTCGCTCCTTTTCGTACAACAATGGATTCGGATGAATTCCTGCTGAACCCCGGCCGTGCTCATCGTGATCCCGGAAAACAAAGCTACGCTCCAAGCTCGCATACAGACTCGGCCACGACGAAATCCGGCCCTTCTTCCTTCAACTCGCGCACCGGCTTGCTCGATTCCACAAACCGTGCCAACATTCGAACACAGCCCAGCTCACCAGCTCCAGGCGGCGCCCTTGATACAGGAGAACGTGCTATGCCACCCAGAAAGCAGCGACGAGTGAAAGACCCCTATGCCATCGATTTCGATAGTGATGATGATGATTTTGAAACCGAACTCCTGTCTGGAGGCCTGAAAGCCCATAAAGAGGAGGAAGAAAGCTTAGCTGACTTCCTGCGCAACGCTCCTCCACCCCCTGATCTTGACCAATCGCCCCAGCTTCTATCCGTCAATATGAATGCGACAAATAAGCCGAAAATGAAGAGTTCGACATCCATGGAACCACGGGCTAATGCGCGCTACGTCTGTGGACAAAAATCCCATCGACTAAACTATCGGGATCATCTCTCCGTTCCTATAAAATCAAACGCCACTACCGTCTCGTCCTCAGTAGGCCCTGCGGTCACAATTCCGGAGACAACTCAGCTCAAAGTCTCTCGCTCGAATTCTCATATCAAAGAGGGTTTATTCGCCACAGTCGTCTTTATAGAGCTCGTGCCAATACTCAATCAAACGGCGGAATGAATGGAGTTCAACGCTCGCAGAGAAGTCCTCCCAGAGGCTATCAAACTTCGACTGCGGAGTTGGCAGACTTCTTAAAGAATACCGGACCGCCCGAGCCAGTAGCTCGGCCGGCTTCCCGGTCATCATTCAGCGAGGAAAGGGAGAAGGGGAACGGCGGCTCCTTTACTAGGATGTTTTCGCGGATGAAGAAACAGACGGTGTAAACCCTTTCTTTCTCTTCTATGATCTATCTTTCCTTGTTTCTTTATTTTAAGAGTTGATATTGGACCCATTTCAATGCCATTCATGTATAGCTATTATGTCGGTCAGTTTCTTCCTATTTCTTTTGTAAATTTGGATATTCACACCGTTTGTCTTTTTCTCCGAAATCGTGATTTTGAGCACATCAAAACGCCCTACCTTTCGGCGAAGAGGACGATCTATTCTGAATAATGTCTTCCTGTACCTTGTGTTGCTCTTCTACTCTACGACTTTTATTTGGTCACTTGCCTTGATCATTTGTTCCGTTGTTCGCTACCTGCCTTCGTCTCGGGACATTTTGGTGTATTTCAATTCTAACGCCTCCATTCTCTACATTGCAACCAGCCCAGCGGCAAATTTGTACTTACACTACCTATTACCAACCTTTCTTTTGGAGCTACCTTCTCAACTTGCCCATTTGTACGCTATTAAATCTTATTTTTTTGCCATCTCTCCTATTCATCTTATTTATCCCTTTGGAATTCACTTCCCCGGCGGTTTAAATGTGCGTTGGATGTTTCCCCCACTTTTATCTCTATGTCGCTTTGCCATAATCTACACTTTGTGATGCTGATGCCTCCGTCTTCCTCCTCTACTCGTTCATGCTGCCTTCGTACTTCCAAAGAGTTTCCTTTCCCTTGGGAGGAAATCCCGATTCACGTCCCAATTTATTATCCTTTATTACAGTCGTTCTACTTCTTGATAGTATCCTTCGCTCTCTCTTTTGTCCGTCGTGAAAATCCACGACCGTGTTCCATTTCATGGTACATACTTAGCTAATGAGCTGCCTAATTTCATGCAGATTAATCTTATTATTTATTATTTATCAAGCCGTTTGTCCTTATTTTTAATTTCCCTCACCTAACATATTTTTCCTTGATTGTATAAACGGAAAAATACTACTAGTAGTATATATAATGATTAACTGCTCTCATATGTGAACCGTGCCAGACAGCTAGCGCTCTTTTTCTCATTTTGTTCAATATTTATACTAGTATAGATGCAAGCAAATAAAAATTATTTGCCTATATATATATATATCTCCAATGAAGCTAAATTCCTGTTTTGCTCTCTTGTTTATTGGATTGGACCCTTGCATTATTCCCCCGCAGAAACATTGATCCGAGGCCGACTCCTAACTCAATCGTGGCATTCTGCAAGGACTTCCTCCCTTCCCTGTAAACAGAATAACTATATAACACTGTTCCATCGCCGCCCCCTTTCCCAATTGGACGCCTCCCCTTCTACGTGATCACACGCACTTCCTTTAAGATAGGAAGAAGAGACGGAGGAAAAACAGGATGGGCAGCTCATGTCCATCACCCTTAACTGGGCTGCTGCGACCTCTCACACTCGTTCTTCTACTCTGCATAGCGCAACTTTCCACAGCCCTGAAATTCGATCTCCCTGCGAATGTGAATAACGAGAGATGTATACGGAACTTCGTGAGTAAGGATCAGTTGGTTGTTGTGACAGCGATTGTGGGTGGACAGAAGGGTGATGGACAGGTTGTAAATATGCATGTATGTTTTCCCCATGCCTTTCCTTGTCTTCTTGGTGTTGTTTTCAGGGTTTTTGTTTTCTTTGAAGAGGGTGGTATATATAAGCTACATCTGTCTGGTTTTTGATCACTGGTCTGCTATGTTTCCTTATGTCGCTAGTGAGAAGCTTCTTTTCGCCGAACCTGGAAATTTTCTATTATTCTAGTGCTTTGGGACTGAATAATTTCGCAGAGGAGCATTGCTTCTATTCAATTGTGGGTTCGGTGCTTTGCTAACAATTTGGCTTTTATTGGGAAATATAGATCAAAGACTCGATGGGAAATGATTACGGCAGACCCAAAGACGTCGTTGGCGAGAAAAGGCAAGCCTTTACCTCCGGGGCGGATACTGCATTTGACGTGTGCTTTGAGAACATTCCTGTTGGCCGATGTAAGTAAATCACTTGGGCCCCCCCTGGTTCCCCAGCTTATTCTCTGTATATATTCCGCGATTTAGGTAAACTAACGTTGCATATTCAAACCTTATAGCTTCTGGCCACCTTTCCCGCTCCGTCGAACTTGACATTGACATTGGAGCCGACGCACGCGATTGGTCTGCCATCCAGGTACAAGAGAAGCTGCGACCGGTCGAAGCTGATCTGCGCCGTATCGAAGCGATGGTCGGTGAGATTGTGACGGAGATGGAATACATGCGGACTCGCGAGCAGAAATTGAGAGATACGAACGAGAGCACGAATGAGCGGGTTAAATGGTTTGCCTTTGGGACTATAGGGATGCTGATAGGGTTAGGCGTATGGCAGATTATTTATCTGAGAGCCTATTTCAGGTGAGTTACTTTTACTTTATGATTTCCAATCCTTACCTTCTTGAACGGCATGAGAGCCCTTTGTCTTAGCTCACCTCCATGCAAAAAATGCAATCTATTTTTCTTGTCTTAATATTAGGAGCTTTGTGTATTAACGTGTTTTGTTTTAATAATTACTAGGTCGAAACATCTTATCTAAATACGTGACGATTTCTTTCTATCTTCGCACACGGTATTCCTCTCTAAATACTTCTTACACTGGGATTCTCAATGATAATTGCAATGAAGGATGATGGAGAACATTATACATTATTTTTCCTTTCTTTCTTTCTTCCCTTCCCGTTCCATTTTGGGTTGAGATTTCCAGATTTATACTAGTATGTTGTTAGTACAAAATACCATGCCTTGTTAAGGACTTGCATTGTTGATATCTACTATCTAGAAGTGAAGTGGGAATCAGTGGCAGGTGCCCAATAGTGCTGAGGATGATGGTAATAGATAGTTGCCTAGTTCGAGAAGAATACCCCCAGCGGCAAAGAGCATATGAAAAGGAACTTGATTCACTTAGTTTATTACAACGGTAAATACATGTACGAATGTAGATAGTCCCGTTTCCGGATGCAAACACGGCAAACAGGGGCGTCGGGATGATGTCAATCTTGGAAGCTTGTTGTTCTGCCTCGAAAGAAATTCTTCGAATTATCAATCAATTTATTCATTCTTAACAGCGCCCTTAAATTGCTAAATAATGCGAAGTCTAGGTACTCCCCAATGCTTTATGCGCGCTCTTAATTCATCCAACAATGTTAGGCCTGTATTTTCATTCATCCAAGGCCAAGCCAAAGCCGCAACGAATCGATCACTGAGCTGGACAAAATTCCGAGCCAGCAACCTGAACGAACGCGGCCACTCGACCGCTCCCTCACACGGCAAAGCTCAGAAATCCAAGCCTTTGAACCCGCGTCTGGCAAATACCACGTCGACCAGCACCAATGATTTCCCCAAAGCCGCCGCGAAAGTAGAGTCCCCGGAGCTGGTTACAGCAGCGAATCAAGAATATCAACGGCGCGATGCGGTTCCGGGAAATATGGAGAATATGACAGGCGGGGCTGTGAAAACTAGAGATGGGAGAAAACCTGAGCTGGGCGTTGGAGAGATGGATGGGATCACGTTTAGGGTTGAGCCGCTGAAGAGAGATGGAGAGGATATCATGACAATGAGAGCTAGGTTGCTGTGTATGTCTACTACATTGCACCTTGATCATCTTACAAAATATCAAGTTAACAGGCAAATAGATCAAAGTCGCAAGCGAGGCATTCTAGAGTCCGACCTTCTCCTCTCGACTTTTGCATCCCGGCATCTCCCAACCATGACAGAACGACAACTGCAGGAATATGACAAGTTTCTCGACGAGAATGACTGGGATATCTACTACTGGGCAACTCAAGAGGCGAAAGACCCGTCAATGACAGATAGTGCTAATTCGTCTCCTGCACCAAATTCATCCGCAAAGCCAGTGAAGGATACGCCGACGGAAACGTGGAAGAGCGGGGCTGCAAAGAGTGGGGAATGGGCGCAGACTGTAGGTGCTTTTAAACCTGCATATAGACCTGTCCCGCAGCGGTGGAAAGACTCTGAGATCCTGGCTCAGTTGAGGCAGCATGTGTACGAGAAGAGTGCGCATGGGGTACAAGAGGTGAAGGGACAGACCCACAGCGGAGGAGGCTTAGGACAGATGCCTGACCTGTATAAAAGCAGCCCATGATATTTGGAGTGTTGTAGTTATAGTCATTATCATTTGCTCCGATTTTAGAATAGATGTGTGAATATATACTAACTCCCGTTCATCTCAACTTGTATGTTTACAGAGTATTGAATACTATTGAATCCATTGTATCTCTCATAAATTAAAATCCACGTGACTTTTACTCGCTTAGGCCAGCTAGGGTTCCTGCGCACGCACAAAAGGCCCGCAACCAAATTGCGCTTAGGGCTCGCCTGGGCGGCGGAACCTCGCTCCATCGCTAAGAGAGAGACGAAGAAGAACCAAACAGCTCCACGACATTGCCTTGCTCGCCATCCATCCTCCTCCTTCCAACCCCCCCACGAGGATTCCCTGATTTCTCACACTTCCATCGAGAGCCTGCATACTATGGCTGAGCAGCTTGTCCACCGTGGGACCCTCGAAGGCCACAATGGCTGGGTCACCTCCCTGGCCACTTCGCTTGAGAAGTAAGCTACAACCAATTGGATTTTCGTTTATATCTCGATGAAGCTTAAAAAATGAACACAGTGGAATTCTGACTGGTTGAATCATTATATTAGCCCGGATATGCTCCTGTCCGCCAGTCGCGATAAGACCCTGATCATCTGGAACTTGACCCGTGATGACACCGCATACGGATACCCCAAGCGGAGCCTCCACGGCCATTCTCATATTGTCTCTGACTGTGTATGATAAAAATGCCATTCCAGAAGCTGAAATAATCAAAAGGAGTTGTCAAGAAGAGTTACCTGAGGAATAATGTTGGCTGATTCTTATGCATTTTTATGCTCTCCTCGAAAAATAGGTAATTTCGTCCGACGGTGCCTATGCCCTTTCTTCCTCCTGGGATAAAACCCTTCGCCTCTGGGAACTGGCCACTGGTAACACCACCAGAACCTTTGTTGGCCACACCAATGATGTTTTGTCCGTCTCCTTCTCTGCCGACAACCGCCAGATTGTATCCGGATCCCGCGACCGAACCATCAAACTGTGGAACACTTTGGGTGACTGCAAGTTCACCATCACCGACAAGGGACATACCGAATGGGTCTCCTGTGTTCGCTTCAGCCCCAACCCCCAGAACCCCGTCATCGTCTCTGCTGGCTGGGACAAACTCGTCAAGGTACGAAATCATATATCGCTCCATTGCAGTCCCCAATTGCATATATGATTTATTATATATGTCCAATGATGTTTTGCTTTTACGTATTTGCTACTTCAGAGCCCTTAACAAGGCCATGAGACAAACTTCACCAAATGCCCTGATGGACAACCTTTTATAATTTTTCATACTTTGAAAATAAGGCGCACAAGATCACCATTTTCCAAGTGTATTTCTTTTTTGACTAATATCACCAAACGTAAAAGGTCTGGGAACTTTCATCCTGCCGCATCCAAACCGACCACATCGGCCACACTGGCTACATCAACACCGTCACCATCTCCCCTGATGGATCCCTCTGCGCGTCTGGTGGTAAGGATGGCACTACCATGCTCTGGGATCTCAACGAGTCCAAACACCTCTACTCTCTCCAAGCCGGCGACGAGATCCACGCCCTCGTTTTCTCCCCTAACCGCTACTGGCTCTGCGCTGCCACCTCTAGCAGCATTACCATTTTCGATCTGGAGAAGAAGAGCAAGGTTGACGAACTTAAGCCTGAATTTGTAGAAAAGGGAAAGAAGAGCCGTGAACCTGAGTGCATAAGCTTGGCGTGGAGCGCTGACGGCCAGACTCTGTTTGCTGGATACACTGATAATAAGATCCGAGCCTGGGGCGTTATGTCGAGGACGTAGGAGGGATGCATATGTGTGTGTATATCCGTTACGTGTAATATGTTTGTCTCTGTGCCGGAAGCAAATAGAAAACGCGGCTGCTGTGGAAGTTACCAGCTAGCTGGCTGGGTTGCGATGGATGAGCAATGAGCAAATGACAAAATCTACCTACCCCTTTTTTCACTACCTCTCTCTTTACTTTTTCTTTCTCTTTCTTTCTCTCTTCAGTGGACTGGAACGGGAGTTTTTGCCTTTTTTTTGATAGAGTTGACTTGCTTTTTCCCTTTAATCGAGCTAGAAGGAAAGAGGACAAAAGAGAGAAAGCTCCGATCTATCAAAAAAACAAATCCTTCTGCACAGAGGCAGAAATTTTTCGTCCAACTCACAAATTTCATACCATGCCCTTGCCAATCTAAGAGAAGGGAAATGTGAAAGGCAGAGCCTCGAAAATGGAAATCGGAAAAGGAAAAAAGAAACCATTATTTTTTCTCTCTTAATTCTAAATTTTGGTTGACATACGCTTCTTTCTATATTTCCCCCAGACCCTGCCTCGCCCATCCATCCGTCATCGCACATAAAGGAACGAACCCAAATCAGTTAATTATTGTCATGTTCACACAGAAGGCTACAAACAGCCGTTCCCAATATTTCCCGGCCACTTCCCCCTGATTCTGCCTTTTGACCCCTGCTGAATCCCACTGAAAGCCACATTGAACCCACGACGAAAAGGTCCCATCGCAGAGGCGTCATGCATATATCTCATGCTGTGCAGTTTCTATCCTGGAATGGGTGATTCTTATGAGCTTTCAACGACGTTCGCAAATTAGAACATATCCTCCTAGTGTTGCAGGTGCATTGGCACGTAGATTGCTTGTTCACACATATCTGGCTCAGTTGGAACGGCATTGGGAACGCAATTCCCGCATGAAGTCGCTGCGTTTGGAAGAGCATCGAAAAGGGAAATCCTTTTTGCGGCCATGTTGTTTAGCGATGTATATTTATTTAGTTGGTTCTGTTGTGACGAGGATACGCAGTTCTCACTCTTTCAGGAGAGCTGTAGCATCAGACGTGGAAGCCCAGCAGAGGCTATGTTAGTTTCCTCTCACTACAATGCAAATCCAATTCTACACCATTCAATGGCAGAGAGAACCTTCGCCTGAATAAAAACGTGAGACGAAATTTTAGGTTATGGCACGTTCTTGAATCACTTATTTTGAACTTCCTTTTTCAGTGTATTTTTCTTTATTGCTTTGCTTCATAAAAGGTGCGTCAGTCTATATGTTCTGCCTTCCAAGTATGTCAGTTCTGATGATTGCTAGCGGAATGGTCCTCTTGGGCGTTGAGGGTTATTCATTTTCACAAACTGGATGAAATCAATCCCTCAGGTCCATCCATCTAGCTCAACGGCATGACTCTACAATTTCAATGAGAAGACCTCGCCTCTTTCTCTCCATTGTAAAAGTCAATTCTAGCACTAGCAAGGTATCATACTGGTTCATTCAGGTGTATAAATATATAGTACTATTTCCAAGTCAGCAATCCTCTATATGAATAGCCAGCCCTATTTTTTGTTATTAAGCCTCTTTATAGCGTCATTTGCTACCTTGACTCCTTCTTCAAATTGTAACTGAGTGGCCAATTCTCTGGCCTGTTCATAGTAATCCCGTGCCTCTGCGAATTGCTTCTGCATGTGCGCTATTTCACCCAAATTATATAGCGCAGCTTGGCACGACTGATCGCACTGCTCATCCCGGACTGGCGGTTTGATATGTGTTGCAACATCTAAAGCTTTTTTTGCCCACTGTGCTGCCGCATCGAGGAGCGCTGGTTTAAATATCAAAGGACCATCTGTTCTGGATATCGATCCTGGCTTTCCCGTGCCCTTGAGG
>NW_001813975.1:98426-99592 GCF_000149585.1 Histoplasma mississippiense | reverse complement strand
AGCTGAAACAAATTTAGCTACATTCAAATAGCATGGAGGTGCTGATTCTGCTGCGCAGATCTCGGCAGCTAACCGAAAACGGGTATCCCCGGAAGCTACTGAAGCCCGTGATATAACAACCAATCCCCCCAAAGTAACGAAACCAAACATTGCGCAGCTTCCCCCTGAAAAAGATTTTGTCCAATCTCCCACAAAATCTAGTGGTAGAAATAAAAAAATGAGGAGTGCTACTAGCAACGGTTCAGCCCTGAAGCAAGGGAAGGCCAAAATGGCGGCAAGCGGGACTCAACGAATCACTAATTTCTTTAAATAATAGCCATGCTAGAAAAGACTGCTCGATATCCTCAGAGGTCTTCTTTATTTGTCTTGTTTCTGTGATACCATTTGAAAGTTGCACATTTGTTTTTGCTGCTAACGGAGCAAATTGTTATCAGAATTTGTTACAATCTACCCGAACGGTTCTTTCATGCTGTCATTTTGGGATCATGTAATTTATTTTGCGTCATGTTTAACTTGAGAAGTGTACGCGGAAGTTATACGTATATGAAACTTTCATAATAATGCATGGCGCAGGCCATTGCACCAAAAAGATCAATGCCTCAGGTTGGGCTAATCATATTGCTTGTTCTCATGCTCTTTTGACAGGCTCTGGGAAGTACGGAACCAATCCTCCGGATATATCTTCCTTTACAAGTTCCCAATGCATGCTCACGTCTCTTCTCTTCGATACCAGAATTTCTTTGTTCGTGAACGAACTCTAGTGAAGACAAGAGAATCTGAGACTGCTGATGAGAGAGCACCGGGGACCAGGAGATAGATTAGGGATTCACCACAGAGCAACAAGAACAACCATTGCTCGTTTCTCCAAACAGCACACTGACATGCCACACCAACGATACAACCTTGCACCCATAAATTGACGAGGACGTTACGATTCAATTTGCAACTACCTTTCTTCCTTTCGCCTTCATGTAAACATTTTCTCGCAGACGTGGCTGATCCTCCGTGCGATGAGTACCCGAAAATATGACGAGAAGTATAGAGTATGAGAGACGTGGATGTTGCCTCAATTATCATTTGGCCTGCCTCTAAGCCGGGTGACAGGTAATTCGATAGGGTCATGACGCGATCTGTTCGCAATCCTTTGTTGGTGAGTTTCGTAAGCA
>NW_001813975.1:95905-98326 GCF_000149585.1 Histoplasma mississippiense | reverse complement strand
CCAATAGTAACTAGCTAACTACCATCACATGACTTCGCGTTGCTCAACACCCGGACCAAATAACTCAAAGCGTTCTCGAAGCAGGGCAGCTTTGGCGCCCACAAGCTTTGCGCAGTACCCAATTATACTAAAGACGCACCCGGAAATGATTTCATCCATTTGTTTTGACTCTGGTTACGATTGAGCCGTAACTCTTTGATTCCCGAGGAAGCCGGATCTGAATCAATCAGAGCTGTGATTTTTCCAGCCATAGCGGCTTCTACAGCTGTATTAAAAGCACTATTTATGTTACTAGGCAATCTCAATCCAGTTTGCGGCGGGTTCGCGCTGACTCAAATCTGCTTGTTGGACGGGGACCCATCATCATAATCATGGCCACCCCGTCATCCAGGCACAACCCTGGGCAAACGCCTCACCCAACTTCATCACCTCATCCATCAGCAGTGCCCATGGGCCGTCCGCTTTCCCACAAGTCCCCTTCTATTAGGACGCCTTCTGCTCCTGGCCATGGACATCACCCCAGTATATCTTCACACCAGTATCCGACCCCCATGGCTGCCCCTACCTCGGTGGAGGATGCTGTCGCATTCAGCTCACCATCAGCGTTGCTGGCTCTTGGCTTGGGCGGTATCACGCCATCTCCTGCGGGGAACGATGCTCTAACCGGGCCAGGGATCAACGAAAATGGTATCCATTCAATGGGGATGTCGGCCTTGGGTATGGGTGGCCCAAGGGACACTGATGAAGAGAAAGCTCGCCGAATGGAAGAGGTGATCCGTCTGCTGAGAACTCGTGTTTCTGGAAGAGGCATATGTCGTGAAGGTGTGGAGAGGCTAGGGAAGTTTGAGGGCTTCGAATGTATGTGGCAAGAAAATATACTAAGCATTGCTGGGAACCTTGTGGATTTGGAGATCCAGTTTGAAGATGGGTCGGAGAACGTTAAGGATGTCAGCTTAAAGTATACAACTCCAAGTGCTGTGGAAGGGGAAAGACGAGTAGAGGCTTCTGCGGTACTAAAGCGAGATCTAATGCAGACTGTTGGAAAGAATGAAGAGATTCCTTGGAAAAGCCTTGATGCGTTCCATTCGAATTTACATAGGCTAGCCAAATTGGATTGGCTCAGTCAGGAGATCAATTGCTTTGAAGCAGTCGAAGGACTGTACAAGAGTTTGAAACGACTATGGGAAGGTGAATTAAGCCGATATCCAGGGAGGGGCCATTGTGAACATGTTTGCACGAGCCAGGTGGGCCATCCCGGCATCCACCAAGACGGCCGGATTGGTCTGAGCCTCCAATATTGGGTTGAGCAAAGACAGACTTTGGATTCAAATCGGAATGGCCGTCCGAATGCCATGAATATTGATCAACCCACCCCAGACGATCGAAAGCCCGCCCCTGCCAAGACACATAAGACATGGAGAGCAGCGATCGAGTGTGAAGAAGGCTACCCATTATTACGAGTGTCTAAGGAATGGATCGCGGCCGAACTTTTTACAACTATGAATAACGGGGACTCCTCTTTAACCGCCGACGGGAACGACTCTGAGATTTTGTTAGTCAACTGGATTGAACCTCCTGCCACCCTCGTCAGCAACCCAAACGATGTTCCTCTCGATTCTACTGCCTTGGGTACTACGACACCAAATCGGCGTTTCGTTGCACGCTTGGAACCACCTATCGATATGCCTATAATCGCAGCAGCGGAAGTATACAGGCTACTTGGGATGAACATGCCCGTGGAGCCCAAAACGGTTACATATGATGGACTGGTAGTTCCTCTGCCAAACTTAACTTCGACAGGAGACGGTCAAGATGAAAATAGTTTGGCAGCGCCCAACGGAAGAATTCATGAAAAAGTTGTGTATAGCTTTGACGACGATTGCCAACCGAGAAAACACCGGCATATATACACTTTCCACCCCTTTGAACATATTGTCGGACGCACCATACGTGATCTTCCGTTTTCTCACCCTCGGCAGTTGGCTGATGTTCTTCCTGTGAGTCCATAGACATTCACCCCTATTACTTTTTTACTTTCGAATTCCCCTTGCTTCATGATCAGCTACTTACCATTGTGCGTAGATCCTACGCCAGTACGCACTATTGTCTAGCCTCCTTCACAGGGTATTTGTTGGCCAAAACAACCAAACTGTCAGGTCGAGCAAATCTCCCTCAGCCCACTCGGTAATCTCAGCCTCGCCAAAGCAGACGTCCAAGTCTGACGTCACGTTTATAACCAATATCAGCCCTACAGTATCCAAACTGAACGCTATGCTTTCGCGTAACGATTCCAAGCATGTGATCGAAAGAAGCAACGGCCTTGATTCTCATGTTAACGGGCCTTTTGCCCCTGCGCCGACAACTGATGACCGGAAAATAGACATATCTTTACGAACTCCGATATTAGGGCCACCATCCTTA
>NW_001813975.1:93220-95056 GCF_000149585.1 Histoplasma mississippiense | reverse complement strand
AAGGTGAATTAAGCCGATATCCAGGGAGGGCCATTGTGAACATGTTTGCACGAGCCAGGTGGGCCATCCCGGCATCCACCAAGACGGCCGGATTGGTCTGAGCCTCCAATATTGGGTTGAGCAAAGACAGACTTTGGATTCAAATCGGAATGGCCGTCCGAATGCCATGAATATTGATCAACCCACCCCAGACGATCGAAAGCCCGCCCCTGCCAAGACACATAAGACATGGAGAGCAGCGATCGAGTGTGAAGAAGGCTACCCATTATTACGAGTGTCTAAGGAATGGATCGCGGCCGAACTTTTTACAACTATGAATAACGGGGACTCCTCTTTAACCGCCGACGGGAACGACTCTGAGATTTTGTTAGTCAACTGGATTGAACCTCCTGCCACCCTCGTCAGCAACCCAAACGATGTTCCTCTCGATTCTACTGCCTTGGGTACTACGACACCAAATCGGCGTTTCGTTGCACGCTTGGAACCACCTATCGATATGCCTATAATCGCAGCAGCGGAAGTATACAGGCTACTTGGGATGAACATGCCCGTGGAGCCCAAAACGGTTACATATGATGGACTGGTAGTTCCTCTGCCAAACTTAACTTCGACAGGAGACGGTCAAGATGAAAATAGTTTGGCAGCGCCCAACGGAAGAATTCATGAAAAAGTTGTGTATAGCTTTGACGACGATTGCCAACCGAGAAAACACCGGCATATATACACTTTCCACCCCTTTGAACATATTGTCGGACGCACCATACGTGATCTTCCGTTTTCTCACCCTCGGCAGTTGGCTGATGTTCTTCCTGTGAGTCCATAGACATTCACCCCTATTACTTTTTTACTTTCGAATTCCCCTTGCTTCATGATCAGCTACTTACCATTGTGCGTAGATCCTACGCCAGTACGCACTATTGTCTAGCCTCCTTCACAGGGTATTTGTTGGCCAAAACAACCAAACTGTCAGGTCGAGCAAATCTCCCTCAGCCCACTCGGTAATCTCAGCCTCGCCAAAGCAGACGTCCAAGTCTGACGTCACGTTTATAACCAATATCAGCCCTACAGTATCCAAACTGAACGCTATGCTTTCGCGTAACGATTCCAAGCATGTGATCGAAAGAAGCAACGGCCTTGATTCTCATGTTAACGGGCCTTTTGCCCCTGCGCCGACAACTGATGACCGGAAAATAGACATATCTTTACGAACTCCGATATTAGGGCCACCATCCTTAATGCTATTATTCAACGCGCCTAAGAGCGGGCCAAATGCGTCTATGGAAAACCCGACGACGATAACAATCAATATAGATATCGGACTCAATGGTAACATCACGGTCTCACGGGTTAGTGGAATGTGGGATGACATAAACGACAGCGGAGAAGGACTCTTGAACGATACATCCAGAAAAGAATCGCAGCACCTCCACCAAAGCCTCACCAGGGTGCTGCAGATATCTGAGGATTTTGGCATCCTGGTCGAATGGGTATTGAAATGGATGCGGAATCATGAAGACCATACCAATCGCTGATTCAAGCAAGCAACGATACAAGGAGTGACCGCTAATTATGCTATCCGTGTCACAGGCGACGTCACCACCTTCCAGATGGGCCAAAACATTCACACTTTCAATTTCAATCTGCACACATACCCACAAAACATTGAAATGGACTACAGTCAGGATAATAACCTACTGTGTCTGTGCATATGCGATCTAGATAGAAGGCCCTGTCGAAAAATGATAAATACGTCTTTCAATACTCCACCTCATTCTAGGCTCAACAACTGCTACTGTAGGATTCCCACGTGTTCGCGCCGCAACTCCTACCATCTCC
>NW_001813975.1:87465-91036 GCF_000149585.1 Histoplasma mississippiense | reverse complement strand
GTCATGATGAATGTGCTGGACCGTACAACACATAGTACCGTACATTGCATCCATACATTGCGTGTGCATATCATCGTCATCGTCATCGTCATCGTCATCGTCATAGTCATCATCATTGCAGGCCCCATACGTCCCATTCCCGTGGATCATATCCATATCCCACTGGTTGTCCAGTATTCATAATGCCATATCTTTTGGGGGCGCCAGGCGGAAATCATGAGGCTAGACCGGGCCGGGGGCTGGTTGGGCTGCCCCGAACACGTGGGAAAACTGGGGGTCAGTCAATCTCAGTCAGTCAGTCAGTCGTGCATCTAAAATTAACTGCCCTAGCAAGCACCCAGCTCCATCATTGTTTCGGCGCGGTTCGTTTCCTCTATATGAAAAACCCAATGTCTAGGTTTTAAAACACTGGCTTTGCCCAGTTTAGCTGGATAAATAGAGTAGTTTAAACCGAGTGACATGGACAGGTTCAACCCAGGCGAGGAGAAGTTGAACTTGAGACAAGCATGTGAGATGAAGATCCCAGATGACACCATTCCGATCCGATGATAGATTAGTAATCATTAGTTAACTAGTGTTGGGGGGATTGGATTGGGTGATTCGTACCCTCTATATCACCACGGCGCTGGTGGTGATTGAGCCCTTTTGCCCTAGTGGCCTAATAACTAGTTACCTGTAGTTAGTTGAGATAAAGACACAAAAGGGAAGAAACAATAACATCAAACCCCGTGTAATGACATCCTTCCTTTTGTAAATATATATATAGAACCTGACGAACGCAAAGATAATAGAATTTACAAGACATAACTTTGCCCCAAGACCGTCAACATCAGGCTTGGACCATCGAGATGACATCACCGTCGTTTATTTGTGGAATGGCTCGATTATTTGCCACTGCCACTGCTTCTCTCCGCAAAGAAGGCCAACGATAACTCGTCCCGACTGCACCCGCATTGGAGGGTGGCGCTTGCTGGGAATTTACCCGGATGACATGGCTTGGCATATGGTCTGTGATTCTTTCCTGCGGGACTTGGATGGGAACAAGCCATGGGACGTATGTATGGCTATGTATTGCAGATACGTGGAGTAATAAAAGAGTCGTAGTAATAACGTTATTTGTTATTATATTTTTATTGTTTTATTATTATGATTTTTCATTATCGGCCAGGAACAAAAGTGCATTGCAAATCCGAAAAGAATGGCAGGGGAGGGGAGAGGAGGAAACCCCAAAAAAAAAAAAAAAAAAAAAACCAAAAACAAAGGAAAAAGAAAGCAAAACTCTTCAAACAAGATTCCACCTCCCCTTGCATTGGCTTCGTTAGTTTACGATACGGCAGATCCTGTTCCTATCAGGGGGACGAGATTTTCTTCCCTCGACGATTTCAGCGGGGCAAAAAAAAACCGGAAAAACGAGAAAACCCTTGGGTCCAAAGAAAAGAGACGATATCAGAGCCTCAATTGCATTGTTCGTACGGCGGATAGGAGGAAGATCACGCCCTGGCAAAGGGAAAAACAAAACTTACCCGCGCGCTGGCCGGAGAGACATGATGAGACGAGGCGCGTGTGCTGGAGTTACGCCGCATTTTGATTTTGATTTTTATTTTTACGCCGTATCAAAGATAAGAAGTAATTTATTTTACTGTGCGGCTGTTATCTTACTTTACTATCTTACAGACCGCCACCGTATCAATACTGGTCGGCACCTTATCGCGTCCTTGTTACATAGACAGAGCGCCAGCCACACCACGCTAGGGAACACAAATGCGATATTTATAAAATGGTAATTTATCACTTGTACGGAGTAGCAGGGAAAGAATCATCAAGAAAATTTAGGACCAGAGGTTGTTGATTTTCAACGAGAGTAGAAGATGCGTGTTTGATCGAGCTTACCACGATAAAACTGTTTATCTACATCGTTGATCGGAGCCTCAGGCGGTACGGGGCTGGCTTTCCTGGTTTTCCGAAATACGCAACCTCGATCCTTACCAGACTTTATCATACCCGTACCAGTGCGTACCAGTGCGTACCAGTGTGTATACCATCTTACCGCGGGTGGCTGTACAATCACGCAAGCGAAAAAAGTCCCCCCACCCATGGGCGGGAATTAATCTTGTATTATTACTCCCTTCTCATTCCTCGTTCCCTCGTTTCTCTTCTTGCGTCTGATTCACCTCGCTCCTCCTCATCCTCATCGTTCGCCTCCGCCATTTTGCTTTCTTTGTCTCCTCTCCAACGCCCTCTATATATCCGTTCTTCTTGTCCGTCGTCTATAGAACTTCCCATTTCCCATCGAGCTTCATCGAGCTTGATCGAGCTTCATCGGACTCCTTTGCTCTGTGCATCCCATCTCTTGGACTCAGCCTCCACGTTCTTGTTTTCGCCACTTCTCTGTCCACAGCTCAGACACTCCCCCATAATCTACAAACATGGTAAGTTGCGTGGTTGCTCGTTCCTTCTGGGTTTGTGGGCGAGGGCTAACGGGGCGGCTGCTGCTGCTTTGGACGATAGGCGTATCCTGCTCCCTCCACACATCTCTCCAACACGGAGAATGTACGTTTCTTCTGACTTGTTGTTGCTGTGACCCTTTTTGTGTTGCTTGGCTGTTTTTCATTCCGGGGCCTCTTTTTGGGAGCTCTGTAGACGGCGCTTTAAAGGCAAAGCACGTGTAAGCTGACTGGTAGCTTTTCTCCTGGTGTTCGCGACTGCACAGCTCATGAAGTATATGAGCCTTGACCAGCGAGGCCATGTCCTGGCGGAGTATGTCTGGATTGATGGATCCGGTGGTGTCCGCTCGAAAACAAAGGTACGCATACACACTTGGGAACTTCCCCAGCCCGCTGCAATACACGAATGAACGAATGACTGGACGTGTGAAGATCCTTGAAGATCCTTGTGTCCTTTTATATGCACCTTGCTATAGCTATACAATGGAACAAACCCAACAACAACACGTGCTAACAACATTTTCTCGTGCATGACAATAGACACTTAAGGGATCCGTGAAGTCAGTCGAGGAGCTTCCCGAATGGAACTTCGATGGCTCGTCAACAGGCCAAGCCCCTGGCGAAAACTCAGACGTCTACCTTCGCCCCGTCGCCATGTACGCGGACCCCTTCCGTCGTGGCGACAACATCCTCGTCCTTTGCGAAACCTGGGACTCGGACGGATCACCCAACAAGTTCAACTACCGCCACGAGGCCGCGAAACTCATGCGCACCCACGCAAACGAACACTTTTGGTTCGGTCTAGAACAGGAATACACCCTGCTTGGGCCCGATGGGTGGCCATATGGCTGGCCCAAGGGAGGGTTCCCAGGTGCTCAAGGCCCATACTACTGTGGTGTGGGAACTGGCAAGGTCCACTGCCGTGATATCGTTGAGGCTCACTACAAGGCTTGTTTATATGCTGGCATCAACATCTCCGGTGTCAACGCGGAAGTCATGCCTGCTCAGTGGGAGTTCCAGGTTGGGCCCTGCGAGGGTATTAACCGTGAGTTATCTCATCGCACCCTCAGCACACATGTATAGGATACAGCTTTGGGAAAGATGAAAAAAAAAAACTAACAAATTCC
>NW_001813975.1:79132-84180 GCF_000149585.1 Histoplasma mississippiense | reverse complement strand
TCTTCAGTGTAAACAGGCAAAAATCCATGCTGGTGAGGTTCGGTTTTGGTGTGAGATTTTGTTTCCTCCTCCTTTTTAGTTCGATGTTGATACGAGTTGAATTATGAATTTGGTTCTTGGTAGATAGTTAACTAGTAACTAACTATATCGCACGAGATGCCATCATACTATATTGGTTGATATTGTCGAAACGACATAAAAGGTGCAGAAAACGTGAAATTAAGACCTTGAGGGGTAAGTCGAACGCGGTTAATTCGTGTAAGCGCGCGGCAAAGGAGTATCAAGTTGCGCCGTGGTTTCATATTTATATATATCTCGAATATGAGTCGAAATGTAGTAAACTACGGAGCATATTGAATAATGATAATATAGTGAAGTCCCATTTTTGATCGATCGAAACCTATTTTTAAATACTTTTTTTTTCGCCTCAAAACCACAAGTACATAAATAAATTAAAAAAAAAAAAAAAAAAAGAAGAAAAAAAAAAGAGGTTACCTACTTCTCGAATAACTTCAGCAGCCATAATCCCTTCAACCCTCTCTGCTCCGCCTCTCTCTTAGATGCCCCATCGCCATTAGTCCCATTCCCATCCTCATCCCTTCTCGCAGCCGTATTCTTCCCCCCAAAAAGCCTCAACAACACTTCCAAGGTAACGGCGGCCACAATGCTACCACAGAGTATTCCTATCATAACCAAATTACTCTTTCGATACTTCTTCATCCCCATCGCCTGGCGGTCACTGGCCCAGCCAGTATACAGAGCGTATGTGGTGAGGATACTCCCCAAGTTGCCCAGGCCGGAGACCAGTGCGGATGCGGCTGCGACGCCCACCTCGCCATGGCATGGTTGGAAGAGCTCGTTTGTCCATGTCATGGTTATGGGCACGGTGGGACCAAGGCCGAAGCCGACAATCAGCAGACCGCCGTAGCGTGGCCAGGAGTTCGTGACTGAGCCGGCATAGGTTGTCAGGAGCAGGCCGAGGATTTGGAAGAGGACGGGGACGATGAAGAAGATGCCGCGGTGATGATGGAAGCGGTCGGAGAAGGGAGTGACGATGAGGATGGCGATGAGGTCCATCTGTTGGTGGAGTTAGCATCTTGTTCGACAGGGTAGCTGGTTGTGTGTGTGGTCTTTTAACGGATGAAAGTAGAAGAAAAAAGGGGTAATGTATACATACAATCCAGATTGGGGCGAAGAGTAAACTTAGCTGGACACCCGTTAATGACGGATTGGAGCCTCGGATAATGACAGTTCCGTAATTCTGGATGCCGATTCCCACACCAACAACCCCAAAGTACATTATTGTCAGCGGCCACAGGCGCCAGTCCATCAACACGCCAGCAAGATCTCGCATGTTCCATCGCGGGTTGTGGTAAACACGTTTCAAATCACGGTAATGAATTTCCGCATCCCGTCCCTTCAGCACCGGGCGCGGTCGAGGGATCCATCTTAAAAGTCGCCATCTGGGTGGTGGTTTTTCTCCAGGGGGAAGTGGGCGCTCCGGAAGCCACCAGAGAAGACTAATTCCTGTGAGAGTACCTGTGTCGCCGTAGAGAAGAAACATCCACTGAAATCCGACAAGACCTCGCAATCCTTCCATTTTCTGGAAACCTGCAGAAACGAGCCCCACGACGGCAGCAGATGCGTGGGGTGCGGTGAAGTACTGGCCTATCCGTTTGCCGGTGCGGGAGGGAGGGTAAAAGAGAGTGAGATAATAGGCCATTCCTGGCCACATGCCGGCGATGACAATTCCAAGCAGGAGCCGAAGTAAGCTAAGGAAATCGAATTAGCCTTGGTCGGTTGCGTACAGTATGCAATATGAAATGGAGGGGCGATATATACTATAAACTCCACGCTGCTTTGACGGCAGCAAAACAACATCCAATGACACCAACACTGGTAACAATGCGACTCATCCAGACACGAGGACTTAACCTCGTCATAATGAGATTGGACGGCAGATCAAAGAGCACGTAGCAGACATAGAACAGGGCCAAACTAGTGGACACTTGTTGCGGAGTTATGTTCAGTACGCTGCCAAGGTCGTGGTGTCGGTCAATGTTCATGGTCTGGGCCAGCCCGATATTTGAACGGATCGCTGCGCAAAGAAAGTACAGAGTCCAAAATGGCGGGATGATTCGCCAATCGATTTTCCTAGATAGAGGGAATGTTAACAGGCCCTCTCCCCTGCAGCCGTTGCTGGTACATCCATCAACCATCCAACACATACCTATAAACACGATCGATTGTCTCCATATCGACTTCATCACCCTGTTCGACATCATGTAGAATGGTCGAATTATGGTCTTTACTAGCTCCTTCTCCTTGGTCTTCGCGGATCTCCCTTTCAACCGCGGTTTTGCCCATTGTATTTCAGTAGAAGTAGATTCCAACTGGTCTGACCTTATATATCATGCCTCAATAGCTCAGTTACT
This sequence comes from Histoplasma mississippiense, assembly GCF_000149585.1. Lineage (NCBI taxonomy): Eukaryota > Fungi > Ascomycota > Eurotiomycetes > Onygenales > Ajellomycetaceae > Histoplasma > Histoplasma mississippiense. Next base: position 81,745 of record NW_001813975.1, on the reverse strand, counting down.
TATAACTTCACCGCGTCCGAAAATCGAGGTGTACAAATACCGATGGAGCGCGAGTTTTAGATCTCTCGTGGGCGTAAAAACTTGGCCAATTGGCGGGATTTTGGAAGTTTGTATTGTCTATCACGGAACGGCCGATAGATCTAGCCAGTTGACAGAAGGAGTATATTGGATGGGGGACAACCGGGGCGAGGGGAGGAGTCGATTAAGCTGGTAAATCCAAAATATATCGCGAAGCTAAGTTTTCTCTGCGAAGGCGCAAGGGGAGAGAGATATGGCGATTTGGGTATCCTTTGCGCTTCGGCCAAATATGATCGACTGGTGAAGCCTGTGCACCGATTCAGCAACATTGTGGGAATTAAATCTTCAAGAATTCTCCCCCGTTTCTGCCCATATTTTTGCTACACGCATTGTTTGCGGGCAAATAAATAATGCATTTCTGGATACGAGCATTTTCTTCTGCCACGATATACCCGCTACTCACTTTGCATAGACTGGATGCGTGCTCCGTACCCAATTAATTGATTGCCGAGCTACTTCAACAGGTTTATTCAGGGACCACCGTGGTGGGGCGCTGGAACGAGAGCGTGCTTTGAGCTTGCTGGTTTCACCGCGACAGGCAGCCGAGAGACGTTGAAGGGAAACAACTCATTAAATCCTCAAAATCAAAAGAATCGTGGTGGGATCAACGACGGATTATAATAACGCTGAATTCTCCTCTCTTTCTCAGCAGCATCCCGGACTCTATTCAAGCAAAGTTGAGGAGATTGTCAGCATCTGATCAACTCTGGCCTGCAGCCGACCATTTCAGGACAATGTTATCCTTCCTCTCAGGCGGGATGTCGCCGAGAGTTCAGCCATTGCGGCCGCAGTGCAAAATAAAATCCATCGCACTAGCGGGACTACGGAGTAGGTTGGCCAGAGATGTCCATGCAAATGTCTGCAGAATTAAACTTTGTCTTGAGACAAGGCGTCTAGCCCATGTCAAACCGCGTGCAAAACCTCGTGCAAAACCTGATTGATACGTTTGAGAGCATCCTGACGAACCGGCAGTCTGACAGTCTGACATGACAGTCTGACAGTCTGCAGCTCCATTGAACCAAATACCCGACGAGAAGCTGCACTCGGGATTGAGTAAAAGGTATTTGGCCAGAGTACGGAGTAGCTGTGTCGAAATTGGTTGTCCCGAACTAATCGTCACCGGCCTCTGCAAAAAAAACAAAAAAAAAAAAGGGCAAAAAGGAAAAAATAAGAATGAAAACTTTAATAGCTCCAGACCCCGAAGTTCAAGAAGCTCCGAATTTAGTGGTGTCATCCAACCAGACTTTTTTCAATTGCTCTGTCGAGAGATAGAAAGAAAGTTATTTACTTCGCCCGTGCTTTAATCATGTGCATCCCGTTGTCTAGATCCCCTTTCCTTCCCTTTCCTTTCGTTGTACGGAGGGCGCTATCAAAAGAATTGCGCCGCTCAGATTCCATTTATACCGCTAAGAAGCGCCACCATGTCTTAATGAGTAATTACATTTAGCTTCAAATCACCCCGCATTCTATTTATATGAGATTGCCACTTATTAAGAATGGATTCCTCTTTCTTCTCTAATTTTTCATCTTTGGCATCCCATCTGACAATTCATGACTGTTAAAATATGGCACCCAATACTGATATTGCCACAAGAGCTCTTGTGGTGGCTCTTAAATCACCCTATTTTGGCAAGTCAAATGCTGAAATCACAGAAATCACCAAGATCTCAAAGAGTCAAATCAACTGTATATATAAACATGCAATTGAATGTGGATTTAACTCTGAACTGCTTCATATTATACTTTGCAATGAATGACTTAAAAATGCCCCCAAATCCAGCTGAGCAACTTAGGGAAATGATAGCATTAAAAATGCTATTCTTGTAAAGGTTTGATATATCATTATGAATGAGAAAAGAGCTGTACTGATTTTGTCAATGAATTCAGTAATGAAAAAATTGAGATATCTTCTATAATTATATGAAGGATTCTTCACAAAGCAAACTTTCAAAAAACAAAGTCTATGTAGAAGTTATAACTCATTAAAAAGATGCAATTAAATTAACTTCAATTTTATCTGAAATATAAGAATTGAATCTTGAGAAATTGAAAGAATGTTATATGATCAGATGAAACCTTTGTTATTCTTCTTTATCAATAAAATGAATATAGAATATAATACACATTTTATGAAATGTATTTTTGAAACTATATATATGAATGATGAAAGAGATTCTTTGAATTCATATTCTGAGCCTGCTTTTTATATAATAAGAAAAGTCTATTATTATTATTATTATTCTTCTGTTATACTCGTATGCAAGCAGTGCTTATGACGAGTCCTTCTGTAATGTTAAATACAGACAAGAGTTGGTTATACAGGAGGAATGCTTAGTGTTGAATGATATCAAAAATATAACAGAAATATAGAAAAATTAATGAAAAACAGAATTTGATACTCATGATACAGGTTTCCAGCCCAGAAACAATAAGCTAAATCAGGTAGTAGGTCCGCCCGAAGATATCTACTTGGTAAGTTCACATCTCTTTATTTTAGAATCTGAGTTTAATGGTCTCTGGATGTAATGTTGTCCC
>NW_001813975.1:66830-69001 GCF_000149585.1 Histoplasma mississippiense | reverse complement strand
TCAGTATCTGGAGGCAATGTCATATTCAACTCAGATCATAACTGATTATGATAATCTGTAATACTTTCTCTATATAAAAAGCTGGAACAATCATCAAGCACATTGAGTGAAAGAGCTATCTGCTTATGATTTCTATGTGATTTATCGATCAGGACAGTTAAACCCCACTGATTCACTTTTGAAATATCCGAATTATATTATTTCCCCTGAGGATGTAGATCTAAAGCTATCAATACTGTCAGTACTATAAAAAAAATTCATCAGAGACTTCATAGCTCTAATCAGAACAGTTTAATAGATATCAAATCATTTTCAATATAGAGAAGTTCAAATTGTTCTGCAGAGTATTCTTGTTTTCAAGGTTTCTTTGAAACTGACACTGAAGGTTATGAACTTCTCATGCCACATCTAGCAGTGGTGAGAGTTGCTGAGGATAAAACAGATCATGAACTGTCTACTAATCAGCTTCTAAGCTTCATTAAGAAACTGCAGAAGAGGGATGTCTTTACTGTAGTTCAAAATCAAAAAATTGAAAATAGCACAAAGTCTGAAATTTTTGAAGAAACTTTCAATACATTCAGAGATTCTTTAATCATCTGACAAGTAAATGAAGATCATGAACTTGTACATTGCAATCATGCTATCTACATTCCCTCTAGCAAAGCAATCACTCAGAAGTTATTGCAAATTCATCATGATGATTTCTGAGCAGATCACTTTGATATTGCCAGAACTTTAGAGCTTCTATATCACAAGTATTACTGAAATATGCTCTGAAAAGACATTGAAACATATGTCAGAGAGTGTGATATCTGCCAGCATGTTAAAGTTAAAAGGCATAAGTCATATAGACAATTTGTCAAAATTTCTATGTCTACTAGATCATTCAGTTCTCTTGCCATGAATTTCATTGTCAGATTACCATCAGTAGTTTGAAAGGAAATCACTTATGATAGTTTTTTGATCATACTGAACCACTATACTAAGCTAGTTAAATATTTTCCTTGCATGACTTCAATTACTGCTTCTGATTTCGCAGAGTTGTTCATAGATATTATTCTAAGTGATTACAGTTCACCTTTATCTATCATATCTGATAAAAACAAGTTGCTTACCAGTCACTACTAATCAACATTCTGTTATTATTTATGAGTTAGACGCAATCTGAGTATGACATTCTACCCTCAAACCGATGAGCAAACAGAACGCCAGAACCAAACCTCAGAGAATTACTTACAAACATACTTGAATTATCATCAGAATAACTGAGTGGATCTCCTTCCACAGACACGATTTCTCTACAATTCTGTTTCTCAGATATTTATTGACATGCCACTGCTCCAAGCATTACTAGATTACAATTCTGTTTCACTAAGAAGAATGATTGATAAAGAATCTGAATCTGCAACTTCTGTTGATCTTGAACCCTTAGCTATAGCAAGAGTTGAGAAATTACAATAAATATAAAGCAAGCTTCAAATTACTGTCTGAAAGTCTTTTAAAAAGCAAGCAAAATACTATAACAGAAGGCATCAGAATAAAATCTTTATCATTGAAGATTTAGTTTTTTATCTTCTCTAAATATAGCAACTTTTAAACCATGCTGCAAATTTGAAGATAAATGATTTGAATCATTTACAATTCTGAACATCATCAAATTGCAAATATATCAATTAAATCTTCTAAGAACCTTTGAATCTATGCATTCTGTTTTCCATATTATTCTGTTAGAATCCTATTATCAGCAACTGAGTGAAGAATTTAAGAAACCTTCTGATATTCTACTTGAAGGCAGAATGGAGTATTTTGTTAAAGCTATTTTGAATAAATGATTACACTGCAATAAGAAGTAATATCTTGTTAAGTGGGAAGAATATTTTAATACTGAGAACATTTGGAAACCTTTTGAGAATCTTTTGAACTCCCACAATCTTCTCAAAGAATATGAGAAGGTAAATCAAAATCGACTCTTTGTTAAGAAGAAACATTTTAGAATATGACATTAATAATTCTTTTATTTTTTCTCTAAAGAGTTTTGAAGTTTTTACTTATCTACATTTACACTTCAAATCTTAAAGAGTTTTTGAAGCTTAGTGGCACTTTCTCCTTTTTATCTTACAAAGTTTTAGAAGTTTAATAAGACTACATTACATTTCAAACTTTGATCAGAA
>NW_001813975.1:64386-66547 GCF_000149585.1 Histoplasma mississippiense | reverse complement strand
CAAGTATTACTGAAATATGCTCTGAAAAGACATTGAAACATATGTCAGAGAGTGTGATATCTGCCAGCATGTTAAAGTTAAAAGGCATAAGTCATATAGACAATTTGTCAAAATTTCTATGTCTACTAGATCATTCAGTTCTCTTGCCATGAATTTCATTGTCAGATTACCATCAGTAGTTTGAAAGGAAATCACTTATGATAGTTTTTTGATCATACTGAACCACTATACTAAGCTAGTTAAATATTTTCCTTGCATGACTTCAATTACTGCTTCTGATTTCGCAGAGTTGTTCATAGATATTATTCTAAGTGATTACAGTTCACCTTTATCTATCATATCTGATAAAAACAAGTTGCTTACCAGTCACTACTAATCAACATTCTGTTATTATTTATGAGTTAGACGCAATCTGAGTATGACATTCTACCCTCAAACCGATGAGCAAACAGAACGCCAGAACCAAACCTCAGAGAATTACTTACAAACATACTTGAATTATCATCAGAATAACTGAGTGGATCTCCTTCCACAGACACGATTTCTCTACAATTCTGTTTCTCAGATATTTATTGACATGCCACTGCTCCAAGCATTACTAGATTACAATTCTGTTTCACTAAGAAGAATGATTGATAAAGAATCTGAATCTGCAACTTCTGTTGATCTTGAACCCTTAGCTATAGCAAGAGTTGAGAAATTACAATAAATATAAAGCAAGCTTCAAATTACTGTCTGAAAGTCTTTTAAAAAGCAAGCAAAATACTATAACAGAAGGCATCAGAATAAAATCTTTATCATTGAAGATTTAGTTTTTTATCTTCTCTAAATATAGCAACTTTTAAACCATGCTGCAAATTTGAAGATAAATGATTTGAATCATTTACAATTCTGAACATCATCAAATTGCAAATATATCAATTAAATCTTCTAAGAACCTTTGAATCTATGCATTCTGTTTTCCATATTATTCTGTTAGAATCCTATTATCAGCAACTGAGTGAAGAATTTAAGAAACCTTCTGATATTCTACTTGAAGGCAGAATGGAGTATTTTGTTAAAGCTATTTTGAATAAATGATTACACTGCAATAAGAAGTAATATCTTGTTAAGTGGGAAGAATATTTTAATACTGAGAACATTTGGAAACCTTTTGAGAATCTTTTGAACTCCCACAATCTTCTCAAAGAATATGAGAAGGTAAATCAAAATCGACTCTTTGTTAAGAAGAAACATTTTAGAATATGACATTAATAATTCTTTTATTTTTTCTCTAAAGAGTTTTGAAGTTTTTACTTATCTACATTTACACTTCAAATCTTAAAGAGTTTTTGAAGCTTAGTGGCACTTTCTCCTTTTTATCTTACAAAGTTTTAGAAGTTTAATAAGACTACATTACAATTTCAAACTTTGATCAGAAGAAAAAAGCAAAGAATCAAGATATCATCACAAACATTATGCTTTTGATAAAAACTATCTAAAACAACATTTAAAGAACTCTTCAGAACATCATCTGCAATTTAATTTTTCTTCATGATTTCAAATTCTCTTTCAATTTTGCCAATCCTTTCTACAAACTACAATTTGTTAGTGATTATCTAGTGAAATTTCTTTGAATATACATACTGTATAAAATATCATCTTCAAACATTCAATATTCTGGGCCATCTCCCTCATTTGCATAATCATTTTTTCCATTTTTTCATTTCATTTCCTTCTGAGCGTCCTTCAATACACTGCAGAATCGCAAGAATTTTGAGGGTGGAAGCTGAATTCAGTTTAATCACAGAAGCAGCAGAAGCAGCAGAGAGGGCAACAAAAGTAAAAGCAGCAATTTTTCCTTTAATAAAGTTCTATTAGCAGTAACACAGGCCTTTTAATGCTGTAAAACACTGAGAATGTCTCCATCAACTTTATTTTTATTCAAATAAATAGTATACACTCAGTTCTTTAATGAATCATTTCTGCATACTCAACAATTCATTACACTTCCCCCAGACCTTTTTGAAATAGTGCTTCTAAAGTCAATTGCTTGCTTTTTGAAATATGCAGAAATCTATTTTCAGTGTTAATCTTATTTACCCAACCCCTCATATTCCTTCCATAAATTTTACGGATTCCCATGAGATCCATTTGTTGGTGACATTTTTTTACAATTTTT
>NW_001813975.1:61363-64286 GCF_000149585.1 Histoplasma mississippiense | reverse complement strand
AATTCTATTCAAAGTCAGTTAGCAACCCCTTCCCAATAAGCACAGCGATTACTTACATTTTTTCTTCAAATATCACTCTCAGAGATGAGGGAAGGAATCTTTTAATAGCTTATCAAAATCAAGATTTACTCAAAAGTTCTGATCTTTTATATTTTTTATGAAATCATATATTCTATGATTCTATTTACTTCTGTGTTATCAACTATGATTTCTATTTACTTCTATAAGTTTTTTGTTATCAGTGAAACAACAAAGGTTCACTGTCATTTGTTACCATGAATTATCTACAATTACTCTACAATTTTTTGGCCCGCCGGGACAGCGGCATTTTCAGAGGAGGCAGTTGTAAGAAACCCACACTAAGATGCCAGTGCTAGGCTGGAATTAGCAATAGCTTTAAAGATATGATATTGCTGAATATAGCACCACCAACATCATATCAGATTTGAAATCAAAGTATTATTTTACCACTTGCATCATACTACACCATCTACATCATAGCAAGTTCAATCTGCTTACAATACTGTGTGTATATAACTAGCAGCTGATTCAATTTTCTAAAGATCAGCAGATCATTCTGTTATAATCTGATCTTTACATTCTACACTTTCAATATCTAACTACTTGATCTGAATTCTCTTCAATATATCACTGTATTATCTTCTACTGCTTGATTCTCGTAGAGTCCTAAGAATCAACTGAAATATAAGCAGTCATTTTCAACATCGCTGCTTACGAGCAGCTTGGTCTTGAATGAAGCACAGAATGATGAAAAAGAGGGCTTATAAAAACTGTATAGAAGCAGTTAAAATATGAGAGTAAATATGAAAAAATCTGCTGTAAAAAAAAATACAGACATAAATTGAGTGGATTTCTGTACATATTCAAAAGATTATAAAGTTAGAAGATGGCAATGAGTATAGAGAAGGAAGGCAATATGAGCAGATGAAGAAATAGAATACTCAATTGATTATACAGAGTGATGAATTGACAAACAGATTCCATATTAAATGGCAGACAGATTCCACATTAAAAAGAATGGCATATTGGCAGGCAAATTACATATTAAAAAGAGGGGCAGATTCTGTGTTGAGTGGCAGTGGAGACAATGGAAAAATCAAGATCTGAATATTCAGTATAAAATACAGTGGGAATTTCCGCCAAGATTTGTGGCGCTATCTAGCTGTCTTTTTGCCGGCGCAATTCTTTTAATAGCGCCCTCCGTACTCCGTAGCAACTTTTGTTTTCTGAAACCTAACCCATTTTCGTGGTTGGGGCTAGCGACAATTATTTTTAACTCAATTAGCCCTAGCAAAACAAACCACCTGCAGCAAGGCGTAAAACTCTCCCGCGCCCGCGTGCCGACGGCCTTGAGCTGATCTACCAGGTGGGGACTGTGGTGCCGCCATCGCCAGCATTCATCCAGCTCGGAGTGCCCTCTGGGAACGCCCCATCATCTTTCCGGGATCCGCCCATATCATCATATCCTGGGTTATTGCCGAAGCCGTAGTCGCCAAAACCATCACCTGCATTTTCTCCTTCCACTGGCTTGGGGCAGCGCCGGACGGTATGGCCCACTGTCATAGTCATAGTTAACCCAGATCCAACAACATCAGTGGAATGCAGCGCCAAAATGGAACGGGTAAAATGTCCAAGTGCTCTCTTCCTGACTTACTCTCTTTGCAATTGTTGCATTGAACTTTAGTCCAATCCTTCTTTTTGGTGCAGTCGCGAGAGTAATGGCCGACTACCGCGAAAAATGCTTGTTAGATTGAACATGTACCCTCTATTCGTTGAGACGATTTCCCTCACCTTCTTCACAGTTACGACAGGTGACGGTGTCCAAATTACGCGGCTTATCGCATTCCTTAGAAATGTGGCCCTCCTCACTGCAGAAATGCATGTTAGTCAATAGTCTTGTCCCCATTTCAGGGGAAGGCATTTTGGGATGTAAAGACAAACCCGCAATTGCGACAAGCCCTGGATCCACCACCCTGAGGGCAATCCTTGGCAAAATGGCCAACTATCGAAGACTGTCAGACATTTCCTTAAGTGATTTGGTGGGCACTATGCTTGCCTTCGTGGCACTTTTTACATTCTACTCCCTCAGCTGAACGCGGTTCCGTACAATCGGACGAACGATGGCCAGGTTGCCTAGAAGAATATTGGTTACCGGGCTTCCTTTGAATCGTCAAAGCCGGCTCTACCTTACCCGCAGTTACGACAGCTAAACTTGTCAATCCGCTTCTCTGTACAATCGCGAGCACGATGTCCCATTCCGTTACAATTCACACACTTAACCTCCACCTTCTCGACAACCGAACGCTCGTCCGGACATGCACGCGATCCATGTCCCATTTCTTGCAAAACGTGTAGTCAGCTTTGTGTCTTGATAAACTGACATTAGTAAAACAAAAGAACTTACGGCCACAGTTGACGCATTTCGGAATTTGGCGATCCAGCGGGATGCCAGCATCAGCAAGGCGCTTCAAATTTTCTTCAGAGGATTGTGGCCAGCGCTCTTTGAGGTTAGGACGCTGTGGTTTATCACCGAAGTAATAGCCGACAACGAACTTGCAGTTCAGCTTTCCCTGAAGGTTAATCAGAGTGTGGCAATCGGCGATTTCCTTGTCCTATATATCCCAATCATTAACTTTTCAATGCGTTAAATAGCCTGCCCGATTTTTTGGCAATCTTACGAGGCCAATGAGATACACTTTGAAGTTCTCTTCGCGCATCTTTCTCTCAATTTCGTCGAACGTTGCCATCGGAACTGCCTTGGAGTATATTTTTATACCCTATGGCCCCAAATGTCAGTAATGATGAAGCTGAGATAGATACAAAGGGGTTCTACATCACGGAAGTCCTCAAGATCCTATTTGGCGTCGCTGGCCTTCTTAAGAATCGCCCATGCTCATCTGGA
>NW_001813975.1:59700-60819 GCF_000149585.1 Histoplasma mississippiense | reverse complement strand
TGGAGGATTCCATGTCATGTCATTGTCACCACCGTCGTCTCCAATGGGCATCTGTCGATGACATTGAACATTCAGTCTCCACGTTTCTTCTACAAACAGCAAGCCAGAGAATCCAGATGGGTTGTAGATCATAACGGTATGTATGAGGCATGGTTTTGCAGAGGCAACAGGGGTTTCCTATTCTACTCACCATCGAGGTCTCCAGCCTTCCAACTCATGATTTTGGGCCCGTGCGACTTGAGAGAGCCTTCGTTACAGATCACTATTTGGCTAAATAGCAGACAATACAATGATGAGAAAAACCCCCCATGTGTACTTCGGTACGTGTGTTTGGAGTTGTAGTGGACGGTCACCGCGTAGGAAAGGGGGTAGGTGATCAGACAAACAGCAGATCTCCACAATCCCAATATATAAGACTAGAAGTGAGAGAATATGAGCTACTCACCTGCTATTTACCTTCTCGCTAGAGGTTAAGAGTTTTTGGATCTTCGAAACGTCCTTTTGTGAGCTGGCTTATGCGGGTGGATGGGTAGACAGAGGAAAAAGTTGGAAGGAGAAAGAGAAGAGAAGAGGCGAAGGTGTTCAGTTTTTTTTTTATACTGTGTTGGGGAGTGAACAAGGAGGCATTGGCAAAGCAACATTGGCTTTGTTGCTTTCATAGCAACCAGTTCCCAGACTGGTAGGTAAATCATTCATTCCCTCACTAAATTCAAGAGCAGCAGACTTGTCCGTTTTTAAATGTAGGGGCCAGTTTCTTCGTCTCCTGGGATTCTCCGCTTACGGGATTCCAAATATCCATCCACACCTGAATCTATAACTGAGTGTGTAGCTTGCTTGTCTTGTGTTATTTCTGTATGTTCATATTATTGAGAGGATTCAACCTTCTTTGTAAGCTGTCTTTTACCGCTGCAGGCTCCCCCTGGTCCAGAAGTATCGGAATGCTCTGGAAAAATGAGGGACTCATGGCAGTTGAACAGAGGAGATAAAAAGGGATATATGTATCGTACACATGGATATTTCAATTAAGTCCATCCTGTCATTTACAGGGGAAAGGAAAAGTCTGCAGACAAAAGTGATCATTAACGTGAGTATTCAATAGCCTTTCCCATATCATTCATA
>NW_001813975.1:55800-57007 GCF_000149585.1 Histoplasma mississippiense | reverse complement strand
TAGCGAATTAGCCGAACCAACGAACGACGCTGACAGCACGATTGCAACCAGCTTCAGCATCCTGAAGCCGAAGCCGAACGTGCTGGTGACCGCAGTCAATATGCTACCCGGACAACTGCGAATAATACCCCTCGAATTGAGGGTTCTATCGAGACAGTAAAACGACGTGTCAAATTTAAGTCTTCCCTCAAAGTAAAACAACACCATGTCTGGGCATGCAGCAACGACATCACCCCCCCCTGCAGTGAAGTTTGTCCTCCTGCAATTTCCTGCCCCCCATGTCCTACTTGTTACAATCAATTTCGAAAAGCAGATGAACTCTCTGCCGATTGACGCGGTATGGGAAATGCATCGAGTATGGAAATGGTTCGACGACGAGCCTGAGCTGTGAGTTGGTAGTTTTCCCTGGAGCAACACACAAGATACCAATTCTCTGCATACTAAACTAAGTATGGGTTGCTGCTTTCTGCTTGGTATGCTATATTAAACCTCTCCTCCGTAATAGGCGCGTGGGGATTGTCACCGGGGCTGGTAAAAAGGCTTTCTCTGCCGGAATGGATCTGAAAGGTATTTGAAAATCTGCTCTAATTCGCCTCATACCTTACGTTGCGTCCTATCCACCCTAGCGAAAGAGTATCCAGGCTTATCGGTATGCCCGCAAGGGTGACAGAGCGTCAATCATTGTCAACGTCTGATTTTGATTCTGCCGCACGGCTAAACGCATATCCCTCCACCGGGTTTGCCGGGCTCACTCGGCGAAATGGCAGAAAGCCAATAATAGCAGCTTGCAACGGGCATGCGCATGGCGGCGGTTTTGAAATCGTTCTCAACAGCGACATCGTGATCGCGTCGGAAAATGCGGATTTCCGACTTCCGGATGTTTTACGGGGAACAGCAGCTATGGCTGGCGCCTTTTCACGACTATGTAGGATATTTGGACTGCAAAGAGCCATGTGGCTCGGGCTGACCGCGCATACCTTGACCGCGCAGGAAGCTCTGCAATGGGGCCTTGTCCAGAAGATTGTGCCCATTGATGACCTCATTAAGGAGGCGGTGGACGTTGCGAAACTCATTGCTAGCATGAGCCCCGATAGTGTAATTGTCACCCGGGCTGGTATACGGCAGGCGTGGGAAACGAGCAGCATAGAACACGCAACATTTTTAACGGGAGAGACCTACGCGGCGAAGCTGATGTCCGGAGAGAATG
>NW_001813975.1:52296-53681 GCF_000149585.1 Histoplasma mississippiense | reverse complement strand
TTATGGGTGGCGCGGGGTATAACAAGAGCGGGAGGGGTGCGCGAATTGAACAGATCAGTCGTGACGTAAGGGTTTATGTGGTTGGGGGTGGGAGCGAGGAGATCCTGAGCGATTTGGCGGTTAGGGAGGAGATAAAGAATCTGCATGATACGCAGCGTGCAGCGCAGAAGGAAGGAGCAAAAATTTGATCGGAGAAGTAGCGGGGTTAGCGTGGGATTTTTGGAGTTGTAAATGGTGATAGGAATATAGACATGTTCTAAGCAACTTAGGGATGATAGACGGAATATCCATGAATAAAAAATAGGATATTATACACAGAATATTCGATAGGGTGGAAGTATGGTAGTAGCACAACAGAAGACATGCAAAGCCCCGTTCAAAAATACCAACCGCCAAAAAGAGAAAAGACATTATGGACCTGTTACCGCGTGGACCGGAAAGACAAACAATCAGAGGAATCGAGCCAGCTAAAAGAACTTGGATAGGAAAATGGAAAATTGTCGGGCGAAGTAAAGCTTAATAAAAAGGGGGGAACAGAATCCTAAAAGTATGTGGAAAACCCAGTAGATATGAATCTAATCAGCATTCTAACGGATGAAACTTCGTCGCCCGCTTATTGTCTCATCTGAAAATCCTTCCTATCATCCCTGAAGCAAAATTAGTTGCAATGCCACCGGATAGGGCACTGCTCGCGAAGGTCGATGCCTGGCTAAACCGGTCACATCGCGAAAACGCCACTGTATTCGTGAGAGTAAGGATGAGCGCAATTGCTATATTGAAATACCAAAAACTGAAGTTTAGCTTTCTTTTCCCATCTGTAAACGAATGGATATAAAAATAATCCAAAAATCAGGGGGTGGGGCATCAATTTCACAAAACATACCAACCAAGCTTAGCCAAATGACACTCTGTAATCTTATAATGGCAAGAATAGCAAGACCAATCCACAGCGCCGGAGTAGCGTATAGACTGAGCCAAAAGAACCGTTTATCTGTGGCATTGATGGTCCGGGTGTTCGGGTCTGAACTTTCGAATACCCAGTGAGAATCACCGTTGGTGGTGTTCACTTCGTTCCACCAGCGGAGTCCGACAAGGCGGCGGCCGGCGATATTTTTTAGGTAGTAGAAGTCAGCGGAGAGGAGTAGAAGGTTTAGGATGAAGACGAGGACACTGATTGCGGTTATTAGTTTTGGGGCAAGCATTGTTTTGGGAGAGGGGACATGAACGAGGACGAACAAGTTATTGATGAATAGAAGGCCAAATAGATACATCAATAAGCTTCCTATTTAAGGGGTGAGGGGCCCTTGTAAGCAGCTGTCCGGCTCCGAAAATTCTAAGGCTACTTATGGATTCCCGGAGTTAATTATACGAACCGATGCGGATGC
>NW_001813975.1:30766-52078 GCF_000149585.1 Histoplasma mississippiense | reverse complement strand
CCATCGAATAATCGCTGATGTGTGTGTTTAACGTTGATGACAGTCCACAGTCTGGAATTTGCGCTGGAATGAAGCAATGCACGTCTCAAGCGCGCGTATTAGCCGCGGGCGGTAAGGGGTAGCAAAATCATGTTCATCGCAGCCTTGGCTTTGATTTCTGATTTCTCATATATGATGTTTTTCTCTTTTTTCTTGTAATACAGTCTCGACCCTGAGATAGACAACCCTCATTGATCTCAAGACTTGGTGAAAATTATACCACTTGAGCACGAGTGAGCGCTCAGAAGTGCACTGAAATGAGTGGGCCATTGTGGGCGAGCTTGACTGAAGGGCGGAGGTATGTTTGGTGGAGGGGAAAAGAATCTACTCTCCTTCTATAAGCAGATTACACCATCTGCCCAAAGAAATTTATTATCGCTTCGTTATTTTAAAAAAAAAAAAAAAAAAAAAAAAAAAAAAAAAAAAAAAACTCCTTTCTAATATATAACCTGACTTTGCGGCTGTTGTTTCATTCGATATACTATCCTAGCCTATGGGACCTATGTATAGGCAAGATCTATGCAAACCCCGAAACGAAGCTCCAGACGTTGCCAAATGCATGTTTCGAGAACATATTGCAGCCGGAAGCCTCATAAATAATCAACGTTCCAGAGTTAGATAGCCCGCTCCTTTCCATCGCTGTTTTTACCTTCAGTTTGTTCACCATGCAGTGGAATTGAGCAATATCCCAGTGCCGGTATCAACGGAGTTTGGTGAGGGTGCATCCACCGGTACGGGATGATCCAAATAGGAATACTGCAATAGTAAGTGACGTGTCTGTGGTTGGAGATTGAAGAAAGGAGTCGCTTGTATGGCGAAAGTATGAAGGACCGAATGATCCCGTGACAAAGTGCTACGACGGGATAATTCCCTAAAAATGCCTTTTTTTCAATTGGAAAGCTGGCATTTAAAAAGAAATAAATAAAAAACAAAACCAATCATTTTTCATTTGTACCAGAATCTTCTCTCTTTAACAGCTGAATCTTGCCCATGGTGAGAACTGCGCCGGAATTAGCAGTTGTCGAATTCTCATCGCCAGTGCCTTGGTTGTTCCTATCACCATCCGTAGATGAACCCCCTTTCCCATTGGATTTCGCAGAGACGGCGTTCCGGTCATAGCTCGTTGGATCGATCCCCAAGACCCCGCCAATGTAGCCGCCACGCTCACCGGGGACACTAAACTCACGAAAAACGTATCGCCATTCATTCAGCCAGGCTTTGACCGCCTTGCCGACTTTGTCTTTGCCATTTTTACTGTGATGTCCTGTGCCGGTGATAGCGTAGAGCACCCGGCGGCCAAGTTTCGCGTGCTCCAGTAGGATATTCTCCAGATATTCAATTGCCTCGCTGGGATGCAGGCCGTGAAGGTCAACATACAGTTCGTCATCGCTGTTATTACTCAGATGCTTGTTTCGTTCTTCATAAAGATGCCGAGCCGCCTCACGATGCGCGCGGCGCATAGCCTCGTTCTCAGCTTGCCCACGGAGCGACAGAGCTTTGGCTGCACGAGCATCGTTCCTATTCCAAGCTTGTGCGGCACTGTGATATTTAATTTATTTTTTTCTTCTGGTTAGCTCCGTGAGGAGTCTAAAAGTAGTCTAAGACAAGACACTCCTTTGCAAAAACTTATTTCGCACGTTGCCATGAGTATGGCATCATGGCGATATTTGAGATACTGCTGATTGACGCGATTTCCCGTTTCAAGCCATGGAATGTGTTTAGGTGTAGGAATTGCCTGCGCCGCAGCACTATTTTCGCGACTCGTAGTGTACGTGCGATTAGATTTAGGAGTACCTTTCCGATGACCTGGCGCTGGAGACGGAGACATGCGGACAACATCAGCCAGCGAGGAAGGACTATTTTCCTTGTGTCCAGAATTATCGTGGTGGTGTCCATTCCCCCGTTTCCCATGATGTTTCTTCCCTGCCCCCTTTACTGCAGATAGAGTGGGAAATGCCTCGGGGTCGTCGACTGATAAAGCTGCAGGATTTAATTCACGATTTTGATGTCGACTTGTTGGCCGCGAGTGTGGGCGGCTTGCTTGACTTAAGGAACTGTTTTTGTTCCTAAAACTTGGGGAAGATGTACCATGGTATTGGCCTGTATGTTTGTGGCGCTGGTACGGACCAGCATTGGGCCAAGTTTCCATATTCGAAGGTTGTAGAGCAGGAAAGGAATCGTAATTATCCTGAAATTGGTATCCTGGCTGAGTGTTGTCAACAAAACCGTCAACAAAACCACCCATGTTAGCTCCATTGTGGCTGGTTATCGTCAGTGCTCCAACCAGGGTTGAAGGATCATGAGAAAAGGGGCAACCATCACCAGCAAGACAGCTGCCTTGCAACCAGTACCTATCATCGTATTAGCAAATCTCACATTATTCAGTGCTGGGCGAAAACTTACTTGCAAATGTGGCCAGTCAAATCATGACTGAACCGGCAGTCAGCCCTGAGGCACTGTCCAGTCGACAACCAGTACTTGCAGACCACGGGACTTCGTGTTTGGGTAGACGGCGTGACGGGGCGCATTTCGTCCATTGCCATGGATTTCCCCACTAAAATTCGAGCCTCGTTGGTGGGAGTAGCCGCATTTTCCTCCTCTTGATTCGCGAGGACAGCAATTGTAGCTCCCAGATCATACCCATTTGCCTCTAGAGCTTGTTCAATGTCTTCATTTGTTCTGCGATTCCCGAGAACGGATCTCAGAATGTCGTAGGGGCTCATATCAGGTGGCGCAGCCCACTCTGGAGCAGCCCCGCTCAGGCCTGTCGAGGGAGTCACACTCCTGGCATCGTCATTTACTAGCCAGTCCACATTATCGCTACCGAGGTCGCCGTATATTTCAGGAGCGGAAGTTTGATCGGAAAATTCGTAGGCGCTAAGGCTTGGGCTGTGGGGGATAGGGTGTGCCAGGGCAAGGCGTGGGGATGGGCGAGGTGATGTAAAAGGAGATGCGGTTAGGGACCTGGGTGCCCGAGGAAAGCCTCCTCGCGGGACAGGGAACCCGGGAGGAGCAGCGGGGCTCGTTCCCGAGTTGGATGGAGGGGAGAGAGGAGTGGAGGCACGAGGGATCTGCCAAGGGGCGGGTGAAGCGCGGCGAATAACCGTATGGCGGAGGGGGGGTGAGGAGTCAGGCTTGGCGGAGCTACGATGACGCCACAGCACATCCAATACCGCATTCTCCAATGAGCTGCCTAACAAGGAGACCTTCTCCCGAAGGAGGAGTTCAAGCTTTTCGGCCTTTTCTTCCTCTCCGGTGGAGCCATCCTCGAGAATCGGCAGACATATTTCGTAGATTTCTTCAGGGACCATCGTTGCGCGGCCGCAAGGTTGATGGTCTGGAGCGAGGAGGGGCTCACTTCTGGCAAAGTAGCGCAGGTGCGAAGGACAGGGGTGAAGGATGCCACCACGATTAAGAAAGTGACAAGATCTGTCAGCAAGATCGAAGATGGGGCATGATTTCAGTGCGAAGGGCCCCAGATGGTGGTGACGCAGAAACTCGGGGTGGTGGTGGTAGCTGGTGGAGGATGAGTGTTCTATAGGGTGTGATTACATGGCAGTCGTGGCACCCAGAAAGATGACAGAAGGAGCTGGACATCAAAGAGAGTAGAAGAAGCAGAAGCAAGCAGCATGCGGTATATATCTACAAGCCTGTATAGAGCAGCATTACAGGCCAGCAGGGAGAGATGGAGAAGAGAAGTGGTGGTAGCGTATGTTGTATGTTTTGGTGGTTTGAGTTGGGAAGTTGGAGCGTGGCCTTAAGAAGTTCGTAAGGCCAATGAGGCTGACTGACATTGACTTCGCGAACGTGACATGGATAAATAAGCTCATTGACGGATGCGGATCTACAGGACCACAGGTGTCTAAGAATGCTTCCTTCTGATGCCATCCATAATCGAGACCTTGGAAGGGATGCATATATACGTGGAGCCCGGGTGCACTTTTCCAGTCACTGCTAGCTAGCTATGGGGAACCTGGCTGTTCAAACAGTAGTTACTCTGTAATCAGGCGTCTCAGGATCTCGAAACAAAACCCGGCGCACGAGGGTTCTGCTTCTTCTTCTTCTTCTTCTTCTTCTTCTTCTCCTTCTACTTCTATTAAATCCCCCAATGCGTAATGCCCGAACCTGAAATAATCTATTACTATTGCCAGTGGCTTTGTCATTTTGTTGCAGGTTTTGTTGAATTCTCGTCTGTCTGTCTTGTCTGTCTGCGTGTTTCATCGTTGCTTATTTAGCCGCCAGCGCCGCGTGTTCTGACGCCGGTTAAAATATTTAGTAACCTGCTCAGCCCATCTTTAACCGTCATCGTTGTCGCGCTCTGCTCTCTGGTGATATATTCATGCGACTTTCCCACGAACGGTGCAAACGCATCTCCCAGGGGCTGTATGCCACGCGAACAAATTCATCTCTCAGTTATCCGCGGATGAGCAAACCTCGCCTCACCACATCCATTTTCTTCAGAACCCGCCTCCCGCCGGGTCTATAAGAGATGCCAACTACAAACGATCTCTCACCTCCCTTGCTAACACACCCGGATGAATCCCTCTCTCCCACTTTTGAATCAATCCACCCGCCATGGAGCCGATCTCGCTCGAGTCTCTTCCGCTCTTCCAGCAGATGGAGCTCCTCACTCTTCTCGGGCCCACCAAACTCCCTGCGCGATAGAGCTATAAACAAAATGAATCATTCCTACCAACGTGTCTCTTCCACTTTCCAGAGGATGACTCTTCTGCAGAAAGTCGGCTCCGTGTTGGCAGCTGTTGTGGTCATTGCATTGGGGCTGGGATTTATGATTCTTACAGGTCATATATTTAAATGGCTGGAGCCTGTTGCGGAGGATTGGGAGAACTCCAAACTTGCATATTTCGTCCTGATGTTATGCACGTTTACCGTTTCTTTTCCTCCCCTTCTTGGATGGTCGACCATCGGAACTGTGGCCGGGTTTATATTTGGTGTTTGGAAAGGGTATGTCTTGCTTCCTACAGAGTGGTGATAGTCTTAACTTGTGGAAAAATATCTCCCCTATGTTTACGTATAAGATTGGTGTTGACACTGATATTTTGCCCTTAGATGGCTCATATACGGTATTGGAACTGTCCTTGGCTCGACTTGTTCCTTCATCGTCTCTCGAACACTCCTCTCGTCCTTCGTCCATCGATTAATGGAACATGATAAACGCTTTGCTGCCCTCGCACTGACTCTAAAATACGATGGCTTAAAATTACTTTGTATGATCAGACTTTGCCCATTGCCATATTCAATATGTAATGGAGCCATATCGACTTTCCCCACAGTGCATCCCCTCATGTACGGCCTTGCTACTACTATCATATCTCCAAAACTGTTGGTCCCGACCTTCATCGGCAGCAGACTGCGCATTCTAGCGCAAAACGGCGAGACGATGAGCGCTGGCTCGAAAGCCATCAATATTATCAGCATCTTGGTCAGCATGGTTGTAGGTATCTTTACTGGGTGGTATATATACAGAAAGTATGTAAAATCCACACACTCAGCTTCATATCCCTAGTTAATAACACCGCCCTAAATTTTGCCTCCATTTTTATTTTTATTTTTTTAATTGCTTTTAATTTGTGACGTTCCAAACTTTACACCGAAAAATTTCACATCATATCCATCTCCACGGTAAATTAAAAATAACATGCATATTAAATGAACTTCCAAATAGTACCCTCGCGCGCTCCAAGGAGCTCGAAGCCGAAGAGCGCGCTAACAATAATATCCGACGACTCGTGGCCAATGATGCGCACCAGCCCCAATCGCCAGGTATCTTCTCAGATGATTCGGAAGAAACCGCGGCTGCCCAGGCGCTTGACGAGGAATCTCGCATTGGCTTCCGAAGCGATGGTGTTGTGCACGGTTATGATCTGGATGCGGACATTGATGATGACCACGTTGCCATTGGTCCGATCGGATATCATGATGATTTTACGGATAATGATTCTGATGTTTTTGATGATGGGGATGGGGATGGGACTGCTGATGCTACTGAGACGTTTAGTTTGCATCGACATATAGAGTCCAAATAGATTCTGTTTTCAATCAGGTTCGTTTGCGGACTGCCTCTGTTACCTTTTTCCTTTTCCTTTTCCTTTTCTTTTTGTGGATCAAATTTGGCTTTTGCTTTTAAATTATCCTTTATCATTGCCCGTTTTCCTTTTAAAAGGTTCATTGTTCTGCTCTGCTTTGCGTTTTATGGTTTTTGGTCGCAAGGCTCGGCCTTTGGTATATATCATATTATATCTTGTTAAGACATGGTGCATGTTTTGTATGATCATGAATTGGCTCATTTTCATGTTGTATTTTTAGATATACACACTTTTATTAGTGAAAGAATAGAAGATCAAAAAATACCCTCTGTTTCATCATATGGGCTGGATGTCTCGGGGATTGAGGTTCAGGCTGACAGAGAGTCCATTGAAATATGACTCAAGTACCTCCACACCCTTGACAGTGTTCAAGTTACTTTCCTCGCAGCTTCAATCTTCAATGAAATGCAAGAGTGTTGCTCAATAATAAAGTCTCTGTTCAAAAGGAAACTTGTACTATGAGTGAGTTGGCGTTATGTGAACGATTGCCAGCTAATCAGCTTGAAAGAAATGTAAACATGCTCAAACTTCATAGGGCTTTCTTGTACGCAATGTCACGCTATACATTTGGCTTTTCTTTTCCAATCTCATAATTCTGTTCCTCTCACTGATTGACTTGTCTCAGTCATTCCCTTGATATCACTTTTTCTTAGGAGTAGGAACGGGACAACAATGACAGCTCATTGTGTTGTCTAATAACAATCAACAATCGCTAACCTTTGTATTTATTATTTATTTGCAGACGGTGTTGATGACTCGATATTCCTCAGGTTGCGAACCGTAAAAAGCCGGGTGAGCTTCTGCTCAACAGAAGAAACCAGATGCAGGCTTCGGTTTCAGAGACCACCAGCAGGCTTCAAGGCATGTAGGGTACTCTGGATTTTGCAAGAAGTCCTCACTCAGAAAACCACTGGCTCATGAAAACAGCTCTGCTAGTGAAATCGACAGTGGAAGTCATAAGCATGAAGAAATGCAACCACAGACAGAGCTATGGAATAATAGACATTTTGGGATCCTCTGTGAGAGTTCGCTAGTCCAAAATCGGGTCCTCTTGCAGAAAACTGGACAGGGGACGCTAAACGAAGGAAACCATGGGCTGCAGAGAATCTGCTTGCCTCATATTTGCTGGACTCATGTAGCATGACGACCTTTCCCGACTAGGAAATTCAACAAGATAGCGACAGATGTCAAGGCTGCGATCGAAGCCTGCTAGAGCCTTCCAATTCTCTGGCGCCCTCTAAAGTTGGCTGAGTATGTCTGACCTGGTTGAGACTTGTACAATACATTGTGGCATTCGCAGTATTTTCATCCGAGGGCCGACATTTGGCTTCGCCAATGATTAAATTTGATTATATGGTGGTTAAGTGGTTGGGCTCATTCGTGCATTTGCATCACTTTCCGCTATACTAGGCTTCAGGGATACCATGAAACAGGACAATAGAGGGACATGCAACGATTGATGGAGCATAAGACATTGTTTAGATGTGGTTGTTCACCATCCTTCACAGAGCTGCAACCCATGAACAGGGGGAGATTGCAGGCCTTTATCTCAACAGAGGCGCAGATATAATTTTCACCGTGGGATCGGGATTTCGCGTCCAGCGTTTGCCCCATACCTCCAGGGAGTTGTGCGGTTAGTTGTAAATTAATGCTAGGCTCGGCGAGATGCGACATATCTCTTGATGAAGGCTATACGCTTCGACTTGCATCTAAGCAAGGGTTAGTCAGTTAAATATCGAAATATTTTTCAGGTTTTAAGAGCTTGCAACAAGGGGAATATGCCATAAATGATATAGGGGATAGTTATAAATGTTTGAGACCAGATTGCAATGTCAGGGCATAAAAAAGTCATAACAAACGCCTTCAATTCTTCGTGGTTTGCCCCTCAGCATTGATCTGTCGAACAAAAATATGAAAATCCCTGAAGATTTAGAGATAGACACCGAAGTGTGTGGAAATATAGATTGCTGTGGCTTGGTCTCAGAAGTACGCAGCAAATCGGTCGTGGAAACAGAGCAAAGAAGCGAGACACATGACTTGGATACATCCGAGGGGAGTGCAACCTCAACTGGAAACATACATATATATATATATATATATATATATATACTATGTCCGACTCTTATAGAGGATATTGACAAACAAACACCACATAGATGTCTAACATGGCCCATTATATCCATTGACGGAGGCTACAGTCTCCCCTTTCACACTTCTATGTGTCTGGACTCCCAACTCAAGGGCAAGTAAATCGATTATCTGAATTATGTTCTTCTCGTGTCATATCACTCCCCCTTCTTTATTCCTATCTCGCATGTCTAATGTATCAATCCCATGATATAGATTAGCAAGAACATTATCTGACTGTACATTCTAGGGCCTGGAAGATATTGGATGATCCATCGGTTCCGACACCCACATCTAAAGTCGATCTCTGATAGGCGACCGTCCACCCTATATCATAGTGAGGATGGCAAAAGTTGTTGACATATCAGTATAATGAGGAACATAGCCAACGCCATTCGGTAGACTTTAATATTGGAGTTGTTCGTGTCGTGTTTGCCTTTGTTGCTACCGAGGGGATGAATCGACTTATCTTTGACCTCATACTCTAATTTCGCCATGTTCGGAATTGCTGGTAACTTGCTCACTCAACCTCATGACCCAGCAGAACTAACCACCAAGATCACACTTTGTGAAGAAAATTCATTGAAGAAGATGCTAGATATCCAACATGATATCGGACCTCATTCCCATACATCCATTGTAAACGATGCCATCGCAGAGGTCACCCTTGAAACGCTGCACACAGCGGAACTACAGATACCAAACCCCGATAACAAATTACCTCTACAGAAAACCCAATGTGATACGGGAATTGGTTTGTTTTCGAAAGACTCACAACTTTCCTCATCTACGGATTCTCTAGAGGATGATTCCCAAGGTTTGGATCGCTTGTCACGGGAGCGAGATACTTTCACCGACAGTCATCGTGAGACGCCGAATGGGTCGATGACCTCAGCGTCTCTCAGCTTTCCGTTACCTCCTCCTAGATCTACCTCCCCCAGCACACAAATGAACGACAACTTGGGCCTCGAATTTACAACAAAAAGTCAATCTGCAGATGGGGCCCCAGACTATTGTAACTCTAGACCCAGGTCATCAATCCCCTCGCGACTTTCGGCATCCACGTATGCCCAGCAATGCGTTGCTGCAGCTCATGCCTCGCGACTCAACCCCTACGCGCTGCACAAAGGTGAACAGGCCCTGCTGCAGGATGACCTTTGTCACCTCCATGTTACAGTGTATCTTAATATCCGGAATGGAATCCTTCGGCTGTGGACAAGAAACCCTATGGTCAGCGTTACCCGAGAAGAAGCACTTGGCTGTGCAAAGGACTTTCGATGGATGAATCTAGCGTCTTTTGCGTACGACTGGCTCGTTCGTAATGCGTATATCAACTTTGGGTGCGTCCATATTCCGAGAGCACCAATAGCCGCAAAAAAGGGCCGGAGGAAAGATGGGCCAACGGTAGTTATAATAGGGGCAGGCATGGCAGGCCTAGGTTGTGCCAGACAATTACAGGGACTTTTTGACCAATACCCGGACACAACCACTCCGCCAAAAGTGATATTGCTGGAAGGCCGAAAGAGGATAGGTGGACGCGTATACTCTCATCCACTAGAATCCCTACAATCAAGTCAATTACCACCAGGTTTACGACCTACGGCTGAAATGGGAGCACAGATCATTGTAGGCTTCGATCATGGAAACCCGCTTGATCCAATCATTCGCGCTCAACTGGCTCTCCGATACCATCTACTAAGAGATATCTCAACGATTTACGATATTGACGGTACCCCCGTCGATGAGCTTAGGGACGCGATGGTAGAGAAACTTTACAATGATATTCTTGACCGCTCTGGAGTTTACCGTCATAAGCCAGTTGTTACTCCTGTTGCGGAAGGTGACAGGGAGCTGATCGATTCCGGCCGTGACTCGTCTGTCGACGACGGGCTCACAATTAGACAATATGAAGAAGCTGCGGCCTCAGGGACTATAGGAATGCTATTGCCCTCTAAGCGTGTTCGAAGGGGTGTCAGCCACAAAACTGCAAATGTCAGAACGTCTGCAAGTTTTCCGCTCTCTGATCTTGGGGCAACCAATAATCATTCAGCAGCCATTGCATGCCAAGCAATGGGATGGAAGTTAAGAAATGGAGTTACTAGCCGCGACTCCATATCCTTAGATCGGATTGCGAGTAAATCTAAGACCCAATCACTGGGCACAGTTATGGACGATGGAATAAGGCAATATCAAAAACTGTTACCGTTGGGGCCCAAAGATATGAGATTGTTAAATTGGCATTTTGCGAATCTAGAATATGCGAATGCTGCGAACGTGGGGAAGCTCAGTTTATCTGGTTGGGATCAGGACATGGGCAATGAGTTTGAAGGGGAGCATGCTCAGGTGGTGGGAGGCTACCAACAAGTACCGCGGGGACTTTGGTCCTTTCCAGATAAACTGGATGTTCGAACCAACAAGAATGTGACAAAGATATCCTATGACCCACGAGGGTCGTCCAGTAATAAAACTTCCGTCCATTGTGAAAATGGCGAAATTATCCAGGCAGATAAAATCGTTATCACCGCTCCTCTAGGTGTACTCAAAAAGGGATCTATCAAATTCGAGCCCCCTCTCCCAGAATGGAAGACAGGCCCTGTGAACAGACTTGGTTTTGGAACTATGAATAAGGTTATTCTCGTTTTCGAGAAACCGTTTTGGGATTGTGAAAGAGATATGTTCGGTCTGCTTAGGGAACCTACAACAAAAAACAGTTTATCTCAATCGGACTACAGCCAAAACCGTGGCAGATTTTATTTATTCTGGAACTGTATCAAAACTGCTGGGCTCCCAGTATTGATTGCCCTTATGGCCGGTGATGCCGCACACCAAGCCGAGAGAATGTCCGACTCTGAAATCCTCAGCGAAGTTACATCCCAGCTTCGCAACATTTTCAAACATATTGCCGTACCTGATCCCCTAGAAACCATTATCACACGCTGGGGTCAGGACAAGTTTGCCAATGGCAGTTATTCCTACGTTGGGACAGAGGCACTGCCTGGAGATTATGACCTTATGGCCAAACCAATTGGGAATCTGTATTTCGCTGGTGAAGCTACCTGTGGCACGCATCCAGCTACAGTGCATGGAGCATACCTCTCTGGGCTTCGTGCCGCATCCGAAATACTCGAGTCCATTATTGGCCCAATCACTTTCCACAAACCTCTTGTTCCCACCAGGAGCAAGGCAGCCAATACGATGTCTATCGCAACCGTGAATGGCACTATTCCCAATCGTACTCCGGCCAACGGACGGAAGCGAATGGCACCACTGACGACCGAAACTCATAAATCCCCCGGGAAAACTGCTGCTGCACCCCGATCAAACAACTCTTTTCCCTCCGCGTCCTCCCTTCGCGAAGCCTACGATAAAGCAATGTGGGAAGCAATTATTGGCGAACTCGGCCCCGCTGAACCGCGGCCAGCAAAGAAACCACTCAATCCATTCCTACTATACCAAAAGGATTACTGGCACATCTGTAAGACGAAATGCGATGATGCCCGTCGCGCCAGCACAGGTAATATCAATGCCAAAGCGCCCCGGGACGAGATTCGCCAGGCCCTGGGCCAGATGTGGCGCGATGCTCCTGAAAATATCCGGCAACCATACCTTGACCAAATCGCGGTGCACCGTTTTGAAAATGACGAGTCATTGGAAAAATGGAAGGAGAGGATCATTGAATGGGAGCGGAAGACGTATGAAGTGAAAGATCGGTGGTGTGAGGCAAATCCGTTTGATGCGTTTAAAATTGAAGCTACGAAGAAGTATTTAGAGAGTATTGAGGGCTAGGATTAGAAGAAGCTGTGAACTCGAACTGGGGAGGAAGGTTGCGTGAATTAAGTGAGTCTATTGGGAGGTTTGATTCCCTACTTTTATCTTCAAACGTTGCAGGTTACAGGTATCATTCCTCCATTCGTCCTCTACTTTTTTCTCAAGTTTCCAGTCGCAATACTGATTGTATTCGAATATAAAGAGTTAGGTGTCTCTCGTGGGGTGGGAGCATGGTTCGGTGGCTACGCTACCGTCTATTAAGAGAATTCCTTCATGGATGTTTATATGGGAGGCAAAGTCATTTCATGGCGCATCGCTTCTTATGTTAATTTTCCCTATACTTTCACTTCTGATTTTTGATTCATTTGTATTGTATGCATTTTACTCGTATGTACTGTATGTATGTACATTGGCTTTCTCTGTTTTCCCTCCTTCCGTCTCTCAGTAGGCAGCGGTTGTGGAAACAACCAATGAAATGCTCATACACAATTATTAGAATGAAGCAAGTTAATGGACATGAGCATCCATGACTGAATTTTATCATGTGAATTTGTTCACATCATCTTCTCACTCAATAAATCCATGAATTGTAGTGTGTCATTTGAACAGCTATATGTCTATGATTTGCTGTCTAACCCAAGATATCCATTCAATACATATATAAGGTGGGATATATAATAAATCCAACACAACGAGAAAAAAATACGCTTTTATTTCTGGTCACCTGTTCCAACGCAACAATAAAATCTCTCCCCCCAGGGATTTCTCACGTCCAACCTAGAAACCAAACCCTAGGGAAATCCCCATGATACACATCTATCTTCTCAAAGCAGAGGATTCGACGAATACTCCAATGATGGAGCACCTTGCCTTCCTTGAATTGTCGATTGTTCGAGAGTCGAGGTAACGAGAGGTGGTTCGTGACCCCCTTCGGACTCCGCTAAGAACTTTTCAGCTTCAAGCGCAGCGATACAGCCAGATCCTATATCAATCGTAAATAAGTCATTAGCCCAACGGCCCATGGTAAAACAAGCATACAAGGGGCATCATATAACAAGGACAATACATACCCGCACTTGTAATCGCCTGCCTATATCTCTTATCCTGCACATCGCCCGCAGCAAATACGCCAGGGACACTCGTATAACTCGTTCCGGGCTTTGTAACAATATAGCCCTCCGAGTCCGTCTCTATCTGTCCCTTAACCAGTGCTGTTGCAGGGTCGTGTCCTACGGCGTAAAAAAGTCCATTGGCGGGCACTACCTCCTCGGCTCCGGAGACAACATCCTTAATCTTCAAATGTGTCATGAGTCCGCGTGGCGCAGGATCGCCCAGGACTTCGAGCGCAACGGTGTTAAACTTCACCTCAACCTTGGGGTTTGCCAACAACCTCTTCGCCATAGTCTTGCTGGCGCGCAATTTATCCTTTCGCACCAACACGGTCACCTTACTCCCATACTTCGTAAGAAACATAGCTTCCTCCGCAGCCGAATCCCCGCCGCCAATCACGAACAATGGCTTGTTGCGGAAAATAGGCACAGCTCCGTCACACACTGCGCACGCACTGATGCCATTTTGCCAATACCGCTCCTCACCGGGCAAATCGAGACGGCGGGCATTAGCGCCCGTGGCAATGATAATCGCATCAGTGGTGTGTGCGGGCCCATCGTTAGGCCCATCAGCATATTCTTTCCATAGCTTGAAGGGGCGCGAGGACAGGTCAATGCGCGAAACAGTTTCAGTGATGATATCCGTGCCGAAACGGATGGATTGGGCACGCATGCTGTCCATGAGCTCGGAGCCGCTGATTCCATTGGGAAAGCCAGGGAAGTTCTCGACGTCCGTGGTAGTGGTGAGTTGTCCGCCGGGAGCCGTGTTGTTGGCCATCATTCCTTCGTACAGAATCGGTTTTAATTCAGCGCGTGAGAGATAGATGGCTGCCGTGTGGGCAGCGGGGCCGGAGCCGATGACTTATTAATTTGCCCGCTTCATGGTTAGATGTAAACTCGAGGAGGGAGAGGGAGTTCTGGCACTTGGTATCCAGGGACTTGAAAGAATTTCAGTACTCACTGACGACTTTCGAGTGCGCCATCCTAGACGAGATGTGGGACGCGTTTCTGGCGCTCAATGGCGTCGTCGGGGTAAAAGAGAGAGCAGTGCCAGAGGGGGACGGTCTGTTCTGGAACGAGGCCGCAACAGCAACAGAGACTCCGACAGAGGATCGGAGGGGAAAAGGGGGAGCACGGCGGAAAATTGAGGAAAACAGCTTGATTTGATTGTATAAACTGGCTGAGAGGGGTTGCTGTTGAGGCTTTATGGTAGTATTTGCACGGTAGCTTGTTCCTTTCTTGTTGTTTTCTGGTGGTGGGGTTTGGAGGTGGAAACTCCAAAGATTTTGAGAAATGAGGTCAGTCAGTTCGGCGATGATTCTAAGAGAGGAATCTGTGTTAGCAACAAAGAGAGAAGAGAGATTGTCAGAAAAAGAAGAGACCTTATCGCTGAATAAATAATGGGAGAATGAGTTCGATTAGTTATCTATGCCTTTTCAACGACGTTGATTACCTGTTACCTATTACGGACTAGCGCACCGCACACATCTCAACCACCGAGACGTCCCACAACAAAATGATCAACCCGTGCTCTCTACTCCGTACAATGACGGCCTTGCATAATAATATTACTGGCTCTCTTTTGCGGATCCGATCAAACCTTGACTCAGTTCTCTCTGTGGGTTGTGAAAATTGCGTTTGAAAATGAATCCATGGCTAGCATACTCTGCTCTCTACTCTACACAAAGCTCATAACCAATGCGACAACTGCCTACCTCGTGACAGCACAATTGCTCTGACTATCCCAAAGTGTTTCCTTATTCCTTTTTACCTGAATCAGTTTTCTATCAAGTGGATCTCTCTGTGGTCATGGATGGTTTCACGTGGCTCACGTCATCATTAAGGGGGTTGCTTTTTTTGGCGGCTATTTATAGTCAATTTTGGGGCATGAGAGATCAGACACCCAGATGAGCTCCATATCAGATCCGCCTCCATTGCATAGGCCAAGGCGGGAGGCCGACTGGCGGCCGTTGTCACTTAATTTGCTAGGCAGCTAATCACCAGTAACAGTAACCTGGTCGGTTCATAGAGCAGGTCCGCTACAAATATGAAACCTTTCTCGCCAACTGAGCCTGTTCGTTTTGTTCATCCTACGCTGTGAATTTGCCCCTGGGAGTTGAAGGAATTCAGCTGGTACTCCAAGATCCAAAAACCGCTCTTGTGCTTTGCCGCTTGCTCGTTGCAGATTTTGCCTCCACTTAGGTGGTTAAACATCCGTTCAGTGGGTGGCGAATACGCATATCTCCAAAACCAATGGCTTCTTTTTTTTTCGAGTTGCAACCGGTTTGTGGCTACTATCGCTTCAAGCTTCCCTCGGCTCGTGATTCAGTTGAGTAGTAACTCCCTGCTAAATCGCCCCGAAGAAGGGATTCCCTTGGCTAGCATTGTTTATGGTGCAAGTAGGTGGATACCGCTAGCCATTATCCGGAAAATAAAAACTTGAACTTACAGTACGTACAGATCTGTAGAAGGAGTCGTGTTTAGCGGACTGCCAAGCATGTATATTTATACGGAGTACTTGCTTCAAAAATCCCGCTTTTTGCCTTGGATGTGTTCATATTTCCATTGGGATTCTATTGAATCTGTACACTCACTTAAAAAACATAAACTTCTACACTCCCTTATTCAAACTGTTCTTTTTACTCTGCAAACAAGATACGCAACAGAGAGTCTCTCACTAAGGTGGATAAAACGACGGGAGAGAGGGCGAGAGTCAATATTGACAGTAAAACAAACATGACCACCAAATTAAAAACGAAATCTCCCTTAACAACATCATCGCTATTCTCTACATCATCGTCCTGGGTAGATGATGCGGAATTCCTTTACTTCAGCCCAAACTTTGCCCAATACGAAGGCCCGTCGATGAGCCCGAAAGCCCACAAATGGCAGCAAGTCCCCATGCAATATGAACACGAAATGTATCTCCAACTCACAGCTGGCAACGACGGTGTTGCTGAGAAAACAGCAAGTCAACTCTATCTGGAGGTAAATCCCCCTTGACTTCGGCAACTGATGTTGCTCTGACAATCGCGAATCAAATTCATCGCAGCCCACCACACCATTTCACAAATCCCCTCTCAAACCACACGTTGTCTAGTTTATCCACTCTCTTTACTCATGGAGTTTACCTGTCAATCTAGGAACGAAGACGCCGTCTACACTCTCAATCTCAAGACCCGGCTATCTCTGGCCCGCAACAAAACTGCCCCAGCCCGATAGACTTCGAAGCCGCTGAGATAGAGAGAATACGAGCTGTCGAGCGTCAACGTGAGAGCCTCTCGAGATCCACAACAGCGATCAAGCAAAGTAACCCGAGGGCCTCTTCCGGACCGAGAACGATGGCGACAATGATGACAAAAGATGACTGGCTGTTTTGGATTTGAGAATGGAACAATGTACCATCATTTTCATTTTGTCATTTGTTCTGAGATATAACAGGCTTGTTATCTAGGTTTTACTTTAGTTTAATTTCCCTGTGATTTAGTTTTTGTGCTCCTCATTTAGCCTGGGTGTTGGGATAGGTGGGATATTTGCTATTGTTTAATAATGATGGGATTTTCGGGTTCTCGCATGCTTCGATTTCATATTACTCGATGGAGAATAAATTTCAATGTTTATTATTCTCTATTATCTTTTGGGGAGACATCACTGAATGTAAATATCATGACGAATCAAAAGGACCATGAGTCAAATACACCACGGGAAGTTAGGAAAAGAGAATATAAGGGATGTGGAAAATAAAACAACGATCTTGAGTATAAGTTCAACCATTATAACTTCGTCGGTAAAAGGAAAGAAAAACGTACAAGCCAAAAACCGAGAATCAATGCAAGTATCCCATTTTCAATAAGACAATATAATAGGATGTGATCAAATAGGAAAATGAATGCAGAGTAATGAAATAAATGAAGTCCATCCCATCCCTATTCATCACACCCGAATCTCGTCAAATCATATTAAGAATTAGATCATGAATGGCCCACCCCAACAAGCCCCTTCACTTCCTTCCCATGCTGATCGTGGCCTTGACTCTCCTCCCCCTCCGCTTCCATCTCAACAATAAATCGTTCCCACGTCGCCAGCACCCCCTGATAAAATTCCACATGTTTCTCTGCCAGCGCCCCTAATGTATCACGGAACTCCACGGCCTTAATGCGTTCAAAATCCGCCACTTCCCTGACGACCTCCTCATCGAACATTTCAGACGTGGTTTTGGAACTTTCAACTTCTCGCGTTAGTTCGTCGATGCGCAATTCGAGCTTGCGGATGCGCTCGCGACGAGATTGTTCATGGTCGACGCCGCGCATGTCTTCCATTTTAGAGCGGATGAAGGAGGCTGGGTTGCTGGTAAGTGGGTTGGGAGAGTAGTACGAGGCCGGGTTGTTGGCTAAAGAATCACGATCGAAAACGGCTTTGTTCCGGTAGTCGACAAGCGCTTCAAAGTCTAGCTGTTTTTGTTCGCGGGTTTTTAACAGGGACTTAAGGGAGAGGATATACGCTTCCATGTCCCGTAGGCTTCCCAGGTAGTTTTGGTCTGTGTGGTCTTTGAGGTCCTTTATACCTCGAGCGGTCTCTTCTACTGAGGCAGCAAAGATTTGCAACGGTGCTTCGACATCAGGCTCGAGCAAGACCAGCTTGCGGAATTGTGTGGCTAGTTCGTTGTAGTCGGTTTCTAGATCTGACTCTCGTCTAGCTACCCTTGCCACTATCTTCTCAACATGATTCAAGTCTTCATCTAATTTGTCCGCTTTCTCCCGCACCTCGATGAACCGCTTGTCTGGTTTGTGTACCTTCGTGAAAGCGTTGACAAAAGTGTCTGCAAAATTGTCAAAAATACCCGTTGGCCCGTTGCCGCCATCAGAGGTGCTGGTGGAGGTACGTGATGGGCGAAGGCGCATATGCGCGTTCCAATCTGCGGATTCGAGGAATACAACGAGAATTGGAGCACGGCGGAGGACAGGATGGAGAGATAGCCGCTTGAGGAACCGGTGAAGGGACCAAGCGCGACGGTTGGTGAAATCAGATCCAAAACGATCCCCACGCACGTATTCCATCTTATGCTTGTCTGGTAGCGGAGGGACAGCACAGGCTGGGTAATCGCGAAATAGTGTGTTATACAAGAAATTGAAATCCGAGTAGCGACGACGGACAGTGAAATCGGGTCTTTGGAACGATTTGAAGTCGGTCTAGTAGGGTTATTGCAAAAGATATATTAAGTTAGCTATGCAGGGTATATACCATTCGGTAGGTAATTAACAAAGCGAGGGGCCACAAACATGGGTGGTGATGAGATAAGATATATAGACATCTTTCGTGCCACTGTTTTCCTTCAACGGTGAATCTACTCTGCATTCAAGTATTCCATCTCCAATTCCCGCAAGCTCGCCACCAGGGTGTGGGGAAAGCTGCGGGCCCTCCTCTCCGGCGGAGCTCATCCTCCGCTTTCCATTTACATCATAGTCTGACCTCTCTGGTTCCTCCACATCAGTTCCGGAAGTTGTTGGCCTTGACAAATCGCTGTCGGGGCCATTCTTCCAAGAGACACTGTCAAAGTCGCTATGGTCCATAGTGGTCCAACCTCTTCCTGGTGAGGGGACCTGGGGTAGAAGCGTTGAGGTACGAGCTTAGCGTCGGCGGGGGAGCTGGGAAGTTTGGGCTGGCGATTCCTTCTGACTGGGGTCATAAAGCAAATGTAATCGTCCGAGGAGCTTTGGTATAAAGGGGCTACTCCAAATACCAGTCTAGTGAATTCGCTATTGTTCGTTGGCGGACAGAAGTAGATACGGAGTGCAGGCAACTCCATTCCAAGCTGGATGGATGGATGTTTGGATCCTTGGACAGTCAGCAATTCACGTGGTCTTGGCTTCGTCATAGCCGCCTTTTCTCATGGTACAACCCGATAGGGCTCAGCTATCACGGTTCAACATCGCAGGTATCACTGCCCTTTTTCTTTTTCTCTTAATGATGCTCACGTTTGCTCGCGAGCGATCCCTCTAGGATACCGATTGGACCCTCTTCTGAATATTGGATTTCTGCACGCATGCCTCATGGGTTACTTGCTTCTCGCAACAGGTTGCCTTGTGAACATGTCCCAACCCCATCCTCGATTCTCAACCACTCGCCGATATCAAGTAGCAGCTGTGCGAGACAAGGGATAGGGCATCTACCTAGAATAAATCTGTTTGGTTTTGGCTTGAAGCAACTTGGTGCCACACTCACTGGTGTCAAAGAGAGAAATCCGAAATTTAACAGTGTCATAATTTGCAATTTTCGCCTAGGAATCATTGATAATGGAAATTTATCTCTTTTTGAGCCAATGCCCCGCCCCGCCCCCGCGGTCAATGTGTTTCGGCTCTCGCCCCTGGTCCCGTTAACTTTCCGCCCTTGGCATCTTTAAATCAAGCAACCCGAAAACCAATACAAGAAGCCCCTATGTATACATATCTTCCCACATCTTCATACAAGCCTCATAACCGCCCCTTTGACATGCGCAATCTTCAAGCATACTGCATCTCTTCCCTGCCTCACCCTCAATAAAGATAACGTAGCTTGCAAGTTATACTGATCGAGCGGCGACGACTGCGGGAACGTATTCCCTGGCCCCGTCGTCTGGTCCCAGAGGATCTCCAGGCCCCCAAATGTAAAGCCTTCTGTTAGGTGTGGGCTTCGCGATTGGATCTCGTTCTGAATTAGACGGAGGAGGGCGCCGTGGGTAATGCAAGGGTCGATGAGTATTGGAGTGGACAAGTGGAAGAAGCGGAGCATTACGGGAATTGGGGCTGGGGATATGGCCATTGCGTTCGAGTGAGCAGAGGACCCAGGGTTTAATAAGGTGAATAGTATGAACTATTTCGATCTTATGTGCGGCTGTGTCAAACGGTAGAGTACCATCAGCATATAGTACGACTGAATGATAATGTATTGAGCGGGAAGTTTTCAAATTTGATGAAATATTCCAAAATATTTAACAAATTTTCCGTCTTGGGATTTGCGAACCGTTTTATGCGCAGATTAAATTCTACTAATCTCACAGTGTCTATTTCTTTGCAACCGTCGCCCTTACCATTGAGGTAGTTTACTCGATGCCATGCGTCTCGTCGCATACATATATGCGCATACATACATATATGTATGCGACTGCAAGAGCCAGAAACTCGTCATCCAACCAAAAATAAGCAATGACCGAATGCGTGGAATTGGCCATTCAAAGTTCCGCCCCCAAAATACATGCGCAGATTCAAACCGTTCCGTGTCCCTTCATCCCAACCTTTCCTCTCCCTATCCCCCGAAAACCCTTCCCACTCACTCGCCTCACCCACGCCGCCCTTCTCGACTTCAAACCACCACGCTTTGTCTTTCAGAAATATATGTTTCTGCGGTAGTATCTCCAACACCGCCCCAACATCTCCGTGACAATCTTCGTCGATTAAACCCACTGCCACCCCCAAAACATCCGGGTCCATATCATACTGCATAGAAACCGTCGAACCACAAAACCCGCGCGTGGCGAGTCTTAGTGTAGGCATTCCATTGCCGCAGGCAGGGGCTTCAGGATTGCCACTAACCGTGCCCAGCGCACTCACTCCCTCCCATTAGTGAGTGCGCTGGGCCCGGTTAGTGGCAATCCTGAAGCCCATGCCTGCGGCAATGGAATGCCTACACTAAGACTCGCCACGCGCGGGTTTTGTGGTTCGACGGTTTCTATGCAGTATGATATGGACTCGGATGTTTTGGGGGTGGCAGTGGGTTAAATCGACGAAGATTGTCACGGAGATGTTGGGGCGGTGTTGGAGATACTACCGCAGAAACATATATTTCTGAAAGACAACGCGTGGTGGTTTGAAGTCCGAGTAGGGCGGGAGTGGGTGAGGCGAGTGAGTGTGAAGGACTTACGGAGAATAGAATTTGATAACTGGCAGCAATGACTAAGATCTACCGCTCTACTCGGATACATATATATCTGCTTATACAGACGGAAGATGTTGATATCGGAAATCAATACCAAAGACATAATATCTGTCCAAGTCTATAGTTCTTAACGATGGAGCAGCACTCCGTGGTGGGAGGACGATGGTGTGGCGCGGCCTCATTCCTGGTTATCCATGCCCCCCCTGTCTGGGGTTTGGATAAACCGCCCTATAAGACCCGACAAGAGCGGG
>NW_001813975.1:26135-30060 GCF_000149585.1 Histoplasma mississippiense | reverse complement strand
TCCCCCTTGCCCCAGATGACATATCCAGACATAACTATTGAGCTGAATCACTCCGCTTTGAGGGCCATGAATAAAGGAGCAAAGAGGAACAGGAAAAGAACAAAGATGACCCGCATGAATTTATTCAATTCAAATAGCATCCTTAACCCTCAAGACTGTATACATACATATATGAATTTCCGATGCATCTAGGAAAAACAAATGGAACAAAAAAGTGACAAAATACAAATGCCTCAACATATGAATGATCCTTATGACAAGCAGAGGAAACGCCAGACCGAAAAGAGGGAGAGAGAAAGCAGCAGCGACGCCCCCCACAATAGTCAGATAGGATGACAAAATACATGGGTAGCAGATAACAAAAAAAAAAAAACATGATCCAACAAAATAATATCTCTA
Organism: Histoplasma mississippiense; assembly: GCF_000149585.1. Taxonomy (NCBI): domain Eukaryota; kingdom Fungi; phylum Ascomycota; class Eurotiomycetes; order Onygenales; family Ajellomycetaceae; genus Histoplasma; species Histoplasma mississippiense. Next base: position 29,661 of record NW_001813975.1, on the reverse strand, counting down.
TAGCACAGTCGAAGGCGTGTTGCTTTGGTCTCCTAATGTTGGTTTGAGTTGGGACAGGCGTGAGAGGAAAGATGAGAATGAAAACGACACAAAGCAAAGGGTAGCATGGGCATTTAAGGAGACTTAGGTAGGGGATACATATATAGATGGAAAAAGGGGATGTAAAAACCAAAAGAAAGGAATATTCGAAACTAATGTGAACATCAAACAAAGGACAAACCAGCTAGGTTTTCTCGCTTAGATCGCCAACACTAATCCTCTTCTCATCTTCGTCTTCATCCTGATACGGTGCCTCGCCCTCCGAATCAGATAATCTAAACTCCTCAGCCTCATCATTGCTCAAAAGCTCCTCATCGCTTTCCCCAGCAAAAGCATCATACAACTCCCCACCTTTCTTCTTCCGCTGCTTCCGTCCCAAACCACGAGTGCCGGCACCCATATGCTCTACATCATCACCGCCACTGAGCAGATCCGCCTCATCACTACCATCAATCATCTCAAACTCGTAGTCATCGCGCGGGTTATTTCGGATGCGCTTCCGACGCTGGACGAGGAAGTAAACACCCAACGCGCAGCAGAAAATTAGGATAAGTGCGAGCGAGCCATAGATCCAGACCTGGCTGCGTTTGGAGACACCGAAGGTAGGGAAGAAGGACGGGAGGAATGTGTCGTTGTCGGTACCGGATGGGGAGCCGGTTGGTTTTGAGTTGACCGGGCGGTCGACGTGGTCGGTTGGCACGGAGGAAGGAGTGGGGAGGCTGGTTCCGCTCGTGGGCGTTATGACGGCAGTGGTTACGATAGCGGGTTCGTCGTCCTGGTCGTGGTCGTGGTCGTGTTCGGTTGGTAAGGGGTGGAGTTTCTGGATGTTTGGGTCGATTGCTTCCCCCCACAAATCCAGTTGCCAGTCGATGAACGTGCCTTCGTGAGCATTAACGACTGTGTCTTTGACGATTACAGTCCATTTACCGACGCCGGATTCGCCCCTGAAGTGGTAGAAAGATCGTGTCAGCTTTGTGCCTTAAGATCAGACTGGGATTTGAGCTCTGATAGATGATTGAGGGAGAATGAGCTTTGTTCTTTTTATCGGATTTGCACTTACCAATGAGCGACTGACATAAATGTCCAGTCGGTGTATCCAACGGGGTTATTATCACGCTTCCTAGTCGTACTTAGATGGCTAACGACACCAGCCGGGCTGCGGAGTTCAACACTCAAATCACCGCGGCGGGTGTGGTTGACATTCATCGTGACAGTGACATGTTCTAGGCGCTGAAGATTGTGCAGTTTCAACATCTTTTTGGTGACTTCGAAGGAACTGGCAAGTCCCACCTCTCCCTGGGGGATTTCACTATGAACCCGTAGCCAGGGAGAATGCAGCCAAGCTTGTGGTTTGACCAGTTTCCAGTCTTTAGCTAGATGGACAGCAGAGTACGCGTCTACCTTCCCATAGCCGAATTCATGGCTAAATTTTTTGCCGATACTGGTATCCTGCCAGTCACTATCATTTAAATGGATTGGGATCGCAGTCTCTAGGAAAATGTATTGGATATCACGCCATGTGAGCTCAGGACGGACGCTTAGCGCAAGCGCCACAACGCCCGCAACCAGCGGCCCAGCGGCGGAGGTTCCCCCATGTCTCGTTGAACATGAATCCACTCCGACATCGGTGGTGTGTATAGCTCCGTTAACGCCACTGCTATACGTTACCACGAGCATCGCGGAGCACGACTCAGAATAATATGGGTGATTGTCATCGCGATCGACAGCTCCCACTGTGACGCTGTATATGCTGTTAGTGTAGCCATCAAAGTTGCAGTTGTCTTCATGCAAAGCACCGTTACCGGCGGCAAACACATATATCGAGCCCCTTCCCGCCCGCCCTTTTTGGATTCCGTTGACAAATGCCCGCTGGATGAGTGTGCCAGGGCCTTCCATGGTCATACCATCGTCAACGGGGCCCCAGGAACATGAGTATATCTGGTTGTCTTGGTATTTGTAGTTGATTGCAGCGGCCTCATCCTCATCCGACACGGGTTTAGATAGGATACGGATCCCCGAAACCCTACTATCGTAAGCCACTCCAACGCCACAGATATCATTCCGCACTGCTGCAATCTCTCCAGCGCATCGCGTGCCATGTTTATCATCGAATAGTCGGGGCTTAGGTATGGGCGACTTGTCGTTGTAGTCGTATGACCCATCCGCAAAGTAGTTGTCCTTCAGATCTTTGCTGTGCATATCTATTCCATCATCCACAATGGCCGAAATCGATTCCTTGCCCGTTATACCTTCCAGCCAGAGGCCTGTAACATTGAGATCGTTCCCCAATTGAACAGTATTAAACAGGTGCCACTGGTCATGAAACATCGGGTCCGCGATCCCCAATTGAGATGCGATATCACTCAACTTTTCCGTAGCGTTAAAACCATCCTTAACTTCCCGGTCTTGTGGCCTCGACTGACGAGCCTTAATTTTTGCTGTCGCCGGTTGCGGTAGTGTTGGGGGTGGAGGCGTCCGTTTCACCATCGGAGGTCTTAAGTTCAACTTCTGTGACCAGAGTATCCCATCCAAAGCATCTGTTACCATCGATATTTTGCCGTTCGGCGGTACTGCATCTCGTTTTCTCCGCCTCCTGAGCTTCAAGATGTCTAATGTTTTGTCTAAATTCGAACCTAGAACACCTTTTGGGGCGGAAAATGTATGGTGGTCCGCCAATTCACCGATTTGCCCCTCATGTGTGGCTCCTAGCAACTGCGCAATCTGGATGGGGGAAACGGAAGGGTCAAGATGGAGAGCGAAGTAATCGAACGTATCATGATTTCGGGGTAATATGGATGCGCATGCGCTGTTCACGAATAATAAGGTAAGGGCACCGGCAGCACCAAGGAGCCTCATGCTGTGTATCTCCAACTGTCTGTTGTCGCCGATGTTGAGGGGACACTATTCGGGGCAAAACCGGCCGGCCACCTTGTCCTCAGGGAAAATGTGAAAAAAGCGATGTGAAGTGCTGATTGCCATGAACCACTACACTGAAGGTCTAGCTCCAAGCAATCCTCGTCAGGAAGTCGGGAGGGCGTGTGCGGAAGCGTGGATGGAGGGATGGACGTGTGGAAACGAAAGCAGAAATAGAACTATGCCGGTGCCGGTGGCCCCAAGCATTCCTGAGCTGATTAAGGGAACCCTACAATGGTCTTTTCCAAGGAAGTTAGTCGACTTACATCCCAACAAGGGGCGGGTGTAGACGAGTTCTTCGAATTGGGGAAGCACCGTCAAAAACAGACGCAACGGCAAAACTGTGAAAAAATGAAGGGCAGTGAACAAGGAAAAGAGAGAAATCCCCAAACAGAGGAGGAAGTGAACAGGAAATATATGTTTGCCGGAAAAGTGGAAGTAGTTGAAGGGAAGATGCCAGAGTGTAAAGAAAAAATTGTCTGGGGCCAACCCATCCCACTTACAACTCAACTAGACAAATATACACATACATATTGCTTCAAAGCTCTGTGTGTGCCAGTCATGACTATGATTT
>NW_001813975.1:24451-25982 GCF_000149585.1 Histoplasma mississippiense | reverse complement strand
AACAAATCGGCCCCCGAGTCGATGACTGAGTCGGAAAGTAGGTCCCACGTCACGATGATAATTTGACTTGTTCGCTAGTATTAGCTCACTAGGTCAACAGAGCTCAATCACCACCCAGCGCCGTGGGTGGTATAGACGGTAGGAATCCCCCCCAAACCCCCCCCCACAAGTGGGTACTACGGCTACCCTATCACGTGCCCCCCAACATATTGTATTGCTCTCGCGTAGTTAGTTTAGTAATTAACAACAAATGTTATCCTCTTACAGAGGACTGAATTCAAACTTGTCATCGAATTCAAACTTGCCATCAAATTCAAACTTGCCATCGAATCCGAACCTGCCATCGAATCCGAACCTGCCATCGAATCCGAACCTGCCATTGAATCCGAACCTGCCATCGAATCCGAACCTGCCTCCTATTCGAAGTAGTCCAATCCCTCAGTTTGGTGAACACGCGGATCTGTTTATTGATGAGTTCTTCAACTGGTTGATGACAGAGAGACCTCGAAGAGCAGAAGCTCTTTTAACTGCAAAGAGCATTATTCAGAATGAAGGATTTGAACTGGATCATATACGGACAATGACAAATGAGCAGGTGGTTCAGTTGAATATTGGAATGGGTATATTCTCGATAATAAGAAATGGGTTAAAGAGTTCTATCTGGCAGTCACAGTTGAAGGAGATTAAATTGTCTTTATCTGCTGTTTGTAATGATGACAGCAGACTTCATACTGCTTCTGCTTCTGAATTTGAAACTTAGATATTATATATCATCATAATTGAATTGTAATCTGAATCTTTTTAAATTTTACAATACTATCCTATATGAGCCGATCTGAAATATCCTCTTGCATCTTCTTCTCCCATGAAATTCTCAACTGCATGATGCAAGAAGGCTTCAAAATCTCCATCAAACTGATTCTCTAACTGACATCTGTATCTTCTAATCCATTCTTTCAACGCGTGAAATGACTCCTCTATAGGATTATAATCAGGAGAATATGGAGGTAAGAATAAAAGTCCAATGCCAGCTTCTCTGCAGAGATCTCGCAGTGCTTGTGAACGATGAGAAGAGCAATTATCCATCACTAAGTAGTGATAACCTCGTTGGCATTTGGGCAGTATCCGGACACGTACAAACTCATTGAACCTCTCTGTATTATAGGACCCCTGATATATATCATAATCAAGATATCCATCGACACTTATTGCAGGTAAGATTGACCATCTGCGAGATCGTTTACAGGGCCTTCTAATGCGACAAGGGAATCCTCTGCTTGACCATCCATATCGTCGATCTGCAGTACGTTCATTCGCAGCACTCTCATCTAAAAAGATAAGTTGATCAGGTTGATACTGAGTAACTTGAATACCGCCATCTCACGCTCGAAGTTCTTCGTTGCGTTGACTGGCCACACGGTTGTCCATCGCACTATGCAGTTCAAATAGAACTGACAGATTAACAGGTTCTATCACTAGTTGAAGGAGAGCAATAATTAATCACCTCTTCCAGGTCAAATCAGTTCTCAAG
>NW_001813975.1:22192-24223 GCF_000149585.1 Histoplasma mississippiense | reverse complement strand
CCCACCTCTCGGCTGCAGAAGCAGTTTGAGGAGGCTCAGCAGCATACAGAACCTGCAGCAGAAGGCTCTCATCAGATTGGCGAAGACTCTGGACAGCTGGGTTGAGGAGGAGAAGCAGCCAGTCAGTCAGAACTTTGCCCGAATCTTCTGTGAGAGGTTTGTTAAGTATGTGACAGCAGATCTGAGTGCAGCATCAATTCTGAGAGGGGGTGCTGCCCCGGATACTCATCCGCAGCCAAATGCAGCAAAGACAGCTGCGAGGGAGCCGACTACCTGGGCGGGTGTTGCTCAGAGGGGGAAAAACTCTGCCCTCCCTGGGGTTGCCCCTGCCAAGACTGCGGCTTCCTCGGCAGGCAGGGCTAGTGGAGCTAGCCTGCAGCCCAAAAGCGCCAGTCAGCCAGGGGGCCCCACAGGGGGCACAAAACAGCAGGAGGACCCACGAGTCCTCGTCACCCTCCAGCCAGAGAAACGGGTCGCCCGGCTACAGCCATATGCTGTGCGGCAGGCAATCGCTGCAAACATTCAGGGGGTGGGGGATGTGGCCAATGTGCCGAAGGTGGAGCCCACCAGGACAGGTTGGGCGATCACACCAAGCGACAGAGGCATACGCGACGCTCTGACCACTGAGAAGGCAGTGGCTACTCTCTGTGAAGTCCTTGGCGCCACGGAGATCCGGCTACCAGAGCGGTGGTATAATTATGCTGTCCCAGGGGTCCCAGAATTTGTCCAGGACTGGGAAGGGGCAAGAATCCCCACAGACAAGATGATTGAGGGAGAGGTTCTGGCTCAGGCAAAGGTAAAGCCAGTGAGCTGTCGACCCTCGCGTCATGGGGTGAACCCCAAGACAGGGAAGATTACATGGATTGTCTCCTTCCTTGCCCCGGTAAAAGGCTTCTCACTCTTCAATGCCGGTGAGAGGGCCAGGCTGATTGAGAAACGGCCTTTGACAGTGAGACATAACCCAGGATGCCAGGGGTTCTGCCACCCACCAAAGTGTGCGCGACTGGCAAGATGCTCCAACTGCAGTGAGCCCACAAGCCAGCATGAGGGGCCAACAGGCGCGGAGTGCAAGAGAGCGCCAAGATGTGCCAACTGCTGCCAACCCTACCCAGCTGGGCATCAGCACTGCCCTGCCGCACCCAGGCGCGAGAATGGCACCCTCAGGCGCCTAACTCAAAAAGAGCTAGCAGCTGTTCGCCGCCTTGGCGACAGGTGCCACAGGGATGCTCAGGAGCGGCAACCGCCGCCAGCACAGCCAGCACCAATGGTCGCAGTGGTGGTGCCTACACCAACCGCTCAGTCAACCCAGTCAACACAGCCCGCTGGGCTAGCACCCCGCAAGCGGGCGGCTACTCAGAGTTCCATCAGTGAGGAGGGTGCCACCTGGCAGATGGCCCGCACCAGGCGACGCTCAGCTCGCACAGCAGTGCGGCAGCACAGCCAAGCAGCTAAAGAACAGTCTGACTCCAGCATGCAGATGGCAGGTCTGGAGGTCTTCAACCTCATCCCGCAGGTGGACTTCGGCAGCAGCTCACCAAGTGACTCCTCATGCTAGGACACCAACACCAGCGACGCGGCTGGCGCCGCAGGAACAACCAGCAGGAAAATCGCCCCCTGCAGGTCTTCTGGGCAAATACAGCCAGGGCAGCCCCCTGTCACACAGCAGCTCTGCAGCTTGCTTTCGAGCAGGGCTGTGAAGTGATCTGTATACAGGAGCCATACACACACCCTGGCACTAAGACTTCTAACCACCCAGCGTATGAGTGCTTTGCGCCTATAGACCGCTGGGAGGACACTAACCCGGAGCAGCGAGAGGAGGAGAGGCCCCGGGTCATGACATATGTACGCAAGGGCTCAAAGACAAGGGCACAGCAACACCGGTCTGTGCAAAGCAGGGATCTGCTATGGGTCAGTGTAAATGGCTGCCACATTCTCAATGTGTACAGACAGCTGGGACAGACGCAGTCATGGACTATCTGACCACTCAGTGTTAGGCACCAGCTCGCTGTCTGATAGGTGGGGATATCAACG
>NW_001813975.1:18103-19759 GCF_000149585.1 Histoplasma mississippiense | reverse complement strand
TTCCCCTCACAGATCTATATGTTTTCTCAGATGGATCAGACACTGAACCTTGACAACAGCAGGCAGGTGGGCTATGGCTTTATAGTCTATCAGGGAAATAAACAGCTGGCCAGCTTCTCAGCTGCGCTGAGCCCTATGTCACATGTCTTCGACGCTGAGGCAGTTGGTGCCTGCCGGGCATTAGAGTGCGCTGTGAAGCTCCTACCTTGTGTCACAGAGGACAGCAGCAACCCTCAGATCTGGCTCTGCCTCGACAACACCTCAGTCATCTGGGGCATACGGGGCAGTGCAGCAGCCTCCTCAAACTGGGCCTACAACCGCTGCCATGAGCTCCTCAGACAGCACAATGTCGGCCTGAAATGGGCTCCTGGGCATATGGGGATAGAGGGCAATGAGGAAGCAGACCCCTTGGCTAAGCGGGCAGTCTCATCCACTGCAGCCCCAGCCTATGGTCTCGAGGCAACACCCACAGTCAGTGGGGTCCGCACAGTGGCCAAGCAGCTCAGCCAAGAGGCAAGGCGAAAGTGGTGGAGTGGAGCCTGTGGCAAGCTCTCTGACTGGTACCGGGGCTGGAGTTTCAGCAGGCCGACTGTGGAATACCAAGTGAAGGCCCCTCCGGAGCTCACCATGCCACGGCATGCCCTTCACCGCTGGCTCGCACTCCGCTCCTCTCATGGGGACTTCTCCTGGTACCACAGGCGTTTCCAGCATGCAGATGCAAGGCTCACCTGTGTCTGTGGACACAATAAGAGCCCAGAACATTTGGTGCTCTGTCGACACTCACAGAGGCACTTTCTTCACTGGCCCAAGAGGCCAGCAGCACGGCCACACAACCGGGCGACAGCTGTTGCCTATCTAGGGTCTCTGACCCCTACAGACTTTGTAGAACTGCTGGACTGCACGCAGTTCTACACACGGTACTGCACAAGGTAACGCAGCCGGCTGGCTGCAAACCAACTGACAACCCCCGCAGCAGTTCCACGAGGCCGGCCTGCTGAGTACACCCACGGTAGCTAGTGCAACTGCCAGGGACATCACAGTCTATGCAGACAGTACAGATAGCACAACTAGGCTCATCTGTCTCAATTAGCTGTGGTGTAATCAGTACAGTCTACGTGTCTGACTCAGCTGATATGGTTTTGACTGCCGGCATTGTATCTACGCGTACTCTGCTTTGTTTTCCTCTCGTTTGCCCTTGTCTCTATCGGCTCAAATGCTTCTTCTTCCTTCTTTTCTTTGCTCTCTCTGTCATTCTCTGCTCTTTTCCTTTCACAACCTTCTTCAGTGCTCTCTCCTCTCTTTTCCCCCGGGTCTGTGCCAGGTCACGTGACTGCAAGGTGTTGCAGATGACAACAGTCTTTCCTTCACCTCTCTCTTTTATTCTTTTCATTTTAGAACACACACTTTCCCTCTCTTTCTTTATCTTGTCTGTCTTTCTTCTGATGTTAGAAGCACAGACAGCTTTCTGATCAACTGAGAGAGGTATCCGTCTCTGCTCATTATAAAGCCTTCCAGGCACGGCAGCGGCGGTCCCCTCGGGGAACTACACTATAGCCCCACCATGAATGGCCATACGTCGGGCCAGAAGTGGATGCGCAGCTCAGAAAAATCCAATGCAATGAGCTGAGTCTTCTCAAGAGTTGCCACCTGGAGTGG
>NW_001813975.1:15841-18003 GCF_000149585.1 Histoplasma mississippiense | reverse complement strand
CTTTCAATCTAACAAAGGCAATAAGAAGGCGATGATTAAAAATGATATTATCTGAAAATCTATCATCTATGTGGTGCGAGATTTTTTTATTAAAATGATGTTTTTGAGAAAGAAATCTGTATAATAAATAATGTACAATGAAGATAATATTACATTCAGAGCTAACTTCTCAACTTCTAAAATAAAAAAATGTGAATTTGCTAAGTAAATATTTTCAGATGAATCTACTATCTGATTTAGTTTATTGTTTCTGAGCTGAAAATCTGTATTGTAAGTATCAAATTCTATCTTTCATTAATTTTTTTATGTTTCTGTTATATTTTTGACATCATTCAACACTAAGCATTCCTTCTGTATAATCAACTTTTGCCTGTATTTAACATCACACAAGGACTCGTCATAAGCACTGCTTGCATACGAGTATAATGAAAGAAGAATAATAATAATAATGTATAATAATGACACATACAAGAGCAGTGTTTTTAAATATGAATATATTGAAGAAGTTCTAAGCAGACATTTTTGAAATGATGATTACAATTATCAACAACATATCAACATCTATCATTTTGTATAATGAAAAATATTAATTTATCAACAACATTAATAAAGCATCTGCACAATGCCTCTATACAGTTCCATTCTCAGCCTTAATTAATGCTTCATTTCAACTTCATCATTTTAAAGAGTTAGATGTTGATGTTTATACATATTTCCATGAATTTCAAAAATTTATTGATAAGTTGTCTGCTAGAGTAGAAATTTTTAAATTTGTAAAATTTTATAATAATTTAATCTACCATCTCTGAAGTTCTATAATTTGATAAAATAATTATCATCAATATGGCGTACGCCGTTCAATTGGTAGGATAATTCATGTCTGAGTTTCTCTAATCTAGAAGGGTGGGCGAACGCCCCTATATATATACGTAGTCATCCCGTCAGCGATATAATCCAGAGGAAGGAGCGATCGCAGTATACGGGAAGAATAGGAGGAATAATAATGCAGGGGCGGAAGGAGCAGGGCGGAAGGGAGACTAGGGGCGGAACGCCACAATCAATGATGTTGTTTTCTTTGTAAAGAAATCTACAATTTTATAAAATGATATTAATTACATGACATTTGAATCTGTAAATTTAGTAATTTATTTCATTGATGATACTATCATTTCTGAATTAGCTGATATTGAATAGATAAAATCAGTGAAAATGTTCATCATTTATATTTTTTCTCCTTTCATCAATTTCATTTTGAAAAAATATAAAAATGCCATTAATAGATCTGAAAGAGTTGATGAATATTGACAAAAATCAATGAAATATAAAATTGTAGATTTGAAATAAAAAAACATTTGAATAATAATTTCACATTTTAACATTTTAATTGCTGAGTTTATATTGAAAAAAATCATTCTCAGAATCTCAATGTGAATTCTGATGATATATTATAAAAATTTCAATGAGTAGTGTGCAGTAATTGATTAAAAAAAAAAAATGCATGTGAAGAAACATACACATTTGTTATTAATGATGCTATTAATTGTATGATATTTGTGATAGCAGTGAAGTGAGATTGAATTTTGTATCAAATCAATATAATGATGATCTATCTATACAATTAATTTAATAAAATGATTTATATACAGCAATCTACTGAATTTGAAATGAGAACTTCATATGCAATGATTTGCATTATCAAAAACTTTTTATACAAATTAAACTTTGCTATTAAAATTTGATACAATTTTCTTACAGCATTATTTTATGAAAATGACTTTAAATTTAATTTTTATAACTTTATTTTATAGCATTACACATTCTGCAATCATCTTTATATGACAATCTATATAAATGATTTTCATATTATAACAGAGGATCCGACAGATGCTGATTGATTAATTGACATTTTCATTAATAAATTAAAAATAAAGAATTTAAAAGAATTTTTAAAATATTTAAATATGAAAATTAAACATCACTTTGATGATGTTATAAAATTAACATTAAAATATTATATCAATTATTTAATGCAAGATTTCTGCTTAAATGACCACTGTCTCTATCTCTACATCAATATTTAAAAAATTGGAAATAGATGATATCTTTTATATCAGAATGAAAAAAGAGTTTATCAAACCGCATATTATATAAAATAAAATACT
>NW_001813975.1:6913-11890 GCF_000149585.1 Histoplasma mississippiense | reverse complement strand
GGAGCCGATTTGAACCCCACCCACGGTGATCGTTGTGGTGGCCGCCCGGTGACGTACCTACCTGTTCCCTTAAGGAAGGTCGGGTAGAGGTCCTGACTACCGTGAGAGCAGAAATTGAACGCCGACGTGATCAGGACCATGTACAGGAAGAGCACCCAGTTTTCCTGAAATGCGCGTGTCCCGTCATAGAAGAACGTGCGCAGACCTGAATGGCTGCCCTTGTTAACTTCCTCCGTTGAAGATTCGGCGCTCGTCATCGCCTCTTGCTCAGCTTTCATGGCTATGAAATGGTTGGTTTCTGCCAGATACCAGCGAAAGATGATGAGGACGACGGGCGGCCCTGCGGAGGCCCAGAACAAGCTTCTCCAGCCGTGCGGTGTAGTAGGCACAAATGCACTGTACAAAGTTGCGGAAATCAAATATCCCAACGCGTATCCTTGTTGGAATAATCCGGACATTATACCTCTCGCTTCATACGGGAGGTCCTCAAGAGCTGTCGCGGCAGCTGATCCGAATATGCCTAGCAGTGAGAAATGTGAAAAGTTAGTGGTTAAACGCGATGGTTTCGAAATATTCGCCAAACCTGCAGGGAGGTTTCTCTTATATATTTACCTCCCATGGCAATGCCGTATAAGGCCCGGATGGCCAGGAACTGCCGCATATTAATAGCGAACCCGCCAGCCAACTCCAGAACCACGAACAGAACCAGGTTGACGATCGTCGGCCATTTCCGTCCATAGCGGTCTGCGCAGACTCCACAGATGAACGCCCCCGCAGGGCGAAGCATCAGCGTTACCGTGATCGCCTGTCGCCCGAAAAAATTGTGAGAATAATGACGAAAATTGCCAGAACACGAAGGTGTATGGGTTTTCGGGTTTTCTTTTCGTTTTTATTTTTATCACACAGGGCTTCCTTACTAACCCACGAAACATCAGAGTCATTGACCTGAAATGCCTGCGCAATCTCCGTGACACATAAAGAAACCACGAAAAAGTCGACGCCGGCCCAAGTCCATGAGAGAAACCCAGCTGAGAAAAACAGCCATTGTTGCCGGTTTAGCTCGCGAATGATATGATATGGGTTTCTCAACTTGGTCTACAGAAGCGGAGAGATGTTAGCCTTAGCATGGCATGCTGTTCTCATACCGATATATGAGAGGCTATAAAAGAAATGCGTGATGAAGGTGTATTACCTCTGGCGGCTTGAGACTCGAAATCCTCGACGCGCAATACCGTTTTATCTGAGCGGGCGAGTAGAACCACCCAGATGCCATATGATTCCTCATCTTGAATGTTGGAGCATATGGTAATTAACCCGTTTACATCTTCTCCCGCATCCGGGTGCTGAAACAGAAGCCTCAGGTATGTGAGCGCTTAACGAGTGTGGGTCATTTACCAGGGGAAAAGGGGCGGTTCAAGTTGATTGATCAAAAGAATGGAATGACAGGTTCATTAATTCCATACATCCAGTCTAAATTTGTGCGTCCCTTTTCTGCCGTGATCGCTAAGTCAAGTACAAAGCTATCCTTTAGATATATATATATACTATCCTTTAGATATATATATATATATATATATATATATATATATATATATATATATATATATATTTCATCCAATATCCTCTCAAAATTCGGGAATGAAGGGTTATTTATGGGAAGTACGGGAGCAAGAAATAGGCAAGGCAATCCATGTGCGTCATCGGGGAACCCTCCATGGGCACGCTTTTCATGTTACCAGGCGTCACGCCATTCGAGGGTATGGGAACGACCAGGACTATTCAAGGGCCTTTACTTGACTTTTACCCGCAACCATACCTCCCTTTTCGAAGAGGCGAGTGGACTTTTGGAAGGCCAAATTGGGCACGGCCTCAAACTCAATGCATCTTCTCCATGATGTTTTGTATGAAAATGTTTACTATACTATCTAGTACAAGCTTGCAAAAATATTATTAGCTCACGAACCTGCCCACACTATAGCTAGTTTGTACCACCCATGCTAATTTCGTATGGGGAGGTACTTGTTAGGTTAGGTGTTCATATAAATAGAGGTACCACACGCCCCACTCGCCACCCGCCAGGTCAATACTATTCAGGAGGAACATGCAATTCAATGGAACACCAATCAGCCGAATTATGTGTAAATAAACCTACCTAGATATTTTTGAGCATTGGGCCTAGACTGTTTCCCCAGGTGTGCGTTTGTTCACTCCGCCTAAGAACTATTATAAAGCGTAAAGTACTAAGGTTTAGCATGGCCTGGCCCACTTGCCGCCATGGTCCAGGCTGAGGTCCGCGCACACCCATCTAAAATGCACCTACGGAGTACAGCGTTCGGGATACTTTCCACACACTCAGTCCCCTTGCACCATCTAATCCCGTTGGGCTTATCTACTTTGCAAAAGAGTTTCACCCAATGAAACACCGCTCCTAATCCCATGCGTCGTAATACCTTTTAAACGGTTTTCAAATCACTAAAATACCAATTAAGAACGTTAAGAATTATATTTATATACAAAAGCTGGTGTTAGTCAATTATTTACCTTGGCGTCATCATGATCAGGGTCGGCGTCAGTCAGAGACTCCCTCCCATCTGTGCTTCATGTGAACTGGACAGAAATTCAGACCAACATGCAGCGTTTCACGAGTTTCTTGACCAAACTAAGCTGAGAAAGGAATATATTACTCCGTACTGCATATGTACATATACATATAAGGTGAACGCAGTGGAGAGGCGTTTCGCAGCTTGTTTCAGAGAATGGGACAGGGTCGCCAAGATCTATCTTGTCAAATATTTTTAGATAGCTACCGGAACGTTCAAAAAGTGATGAACTCATACCCCTTTATAATTCTCGTGTTGAAACTTAAGTGGGGATTTGGCAACTTAATTCCAATAAATTTTTAACATGCTAATTCCTCACATATGACCAGTGGCCAGGGCATCAACGCCATCCTCCTGTCAAATCGAGTTCAATATGAACCATGGTTAAAAACCACGCATATTGCGTCATTAGCAGGAAAGCAGAAACTGGAAGAAAAATCGCAGATAGGCCAACATAAAACAAGCAATAGCAAACATAGATTCAGAGAAAATAAAGAGTTTAAAAAAACACACTAAATGATTCCAAGCCATTTCTTTCTGGGTTGAGGCGTAGCCAGGCCACCAGATGGCGCAGAAACTGACTGGACACCCGCTGGTGGCGGCTGCGGTAATGGTGGTAATCCGACCTCATCATCGTATTCATCATCATCATCATCATCATCATCATTATCATCGTAACCATCATCATAATCATTATCGTGATTCTTTAGAGGATGCCGTGCCATGTGGTTGGGGCCCTCCTGTTCGTATTTCTGGCCAGAAAGGCTCTGACCATGCCCATGGCTTTGTCCTTGGCCCATATCTTCAACTGGCTGGATGAGGGCTTCACTCCCAACTTGTTCCTCATTACTATGCTGCTCAGCCTTCTTCCTCCCCCGACTAATCTTCCACCAATGCTTCTTCACCCGCGGCTCACTCGGTTCGAAATCGCCCTCGAACCGCAGCGCAGGTACCAGCACTCGATACGGATGCGTGATTCCCGCCGGGTCTCGTGGGTTCGTCTCACAGTTCAACGTGATATCAAGGCCCCCTTCCACATTTATGAAGTTTTTCAAACGGAAGGCTCCGCCCTTTGCTTCTTCTTTTATTTCCTTGGCCGATAGGTCCGTACGACGACGGAGAAACTTATTTGGGTGTCGCGGTGGTTGTGTTGTGTCGTCGGTCTGTTGGTTTCCGGCCGTCATGAGTCTTTGGGGTTGCGGTGGGAAGTAACTATCTCTTGCGTGTGTAGCGGTAGAAGGGGAGCCGTCATAGCTCATACGGCGTTTCTCGAATCCGCGTAACGAGAGTTTGCGAGATGGTGGCGGTCCGCCTCGCTGAGATAGTTTCCGAAGCAGAGATGAAGGTTTTCCATCGCCCCTAGACAGGGATAGGGATCTCATCAACTTTCCAGGGCGGTTCTCCAGTAGACTGGGAGGTTCCGATTCCGTAGGTGTCTGTGGTGGAGTAGACCCTGAAAACAAGCTATATTAGACGAATTGAATTTCACTCACAGTAATTACATCAAGTTTTATTAGAAGACTCACCAGGAGTATATTCTCGAATAGAACACCAGTTCCTTCTGGGAAGGAGGCGTTTGTTGCTTCGCGACTTTCCATCAACATCAAACGCAAATATTTCTCGCATGTCCTCCATCGTTTTCGTATCCAGAAAGTGAACCTTGTTTCGTTTATTGAGAGCATCCACCACCATTTCCGATGCGGGTGCATTAACAATCGACGAAGATATCACATTAGGTATATATCTGTAGTCCTGATCTTTGGGGATTTGTAGCTTGGGGTTGGAGTAGAACTGTCCAATCGCTGCGACTTGAGCGTCACCTCTGTGACTGAGTGTTAGTCTTTGGACACAGACTAGATTTTATGTTAGAAAAGCTCAGGCGTACCCTAGGATAGTTATTCGCACAGATTTATCTGCAGCGAGTTTTTGGAGGTCCTCGATCAGCCAGCTACGCTCGAGTTTATGTGCTTTGGAGGTCCATTGGCTATCAATCGTTTCTGTATCCACATCAAACCTATCTCTGAGGTTTCCAAATATTCCCGCCCGCCCAAGTGCTTTTACGGGATAACTCGCCCGACTCGAGAAAACATTCTCAAGCCACGCCTAGCAATGCTTGTCGTTAGCACTGATCTATTCTAAGTGAAATATGATAATTTTGCTAAGAAAGGAGTGCAACAATACCAGGGCGTGGATACGCAATAGGAACACTGAGAACCACGATCAAATGTTTAGTTTCTCCTTTCATTAATTGGTCATCGCAGCGATTGAGTATGAGGTCAGCGGAATCATCGATAAGCACGCCGTCTCTCTGAGATAAACCGATGTCAGTTACAACATGAACAAATACTTAATACGTTCAGGAGGCATATACCGTTCG
>NW_001813975.1:0-5620 GCF_000149585.1 Histoplasma mississippiense | reverse complement strand
GATTAGTATTCACAGAAAGCAACGTAGCATAGCACAGTATCCACAGGTAAGTAACTATTTGGCTTACTTTTGATTTTCGTCATCGATGGCAGCGCCTGTTGTACTTTCTTCCCCGACCCACCACCTTCCCACCAAGGCTTTTTGAGGTCGACTTCTCGAAGGTCAAAATCTTCTAAACGCAATCTCCCAACGCCCGCATTCTTCCACTCTGATACCGGCGGTGGTGTTGCGGGGGGTACAGCAAAAGAGACTGTGTGTTGGTGTTTACCCCTCCCATTCCTAACGGGCCGATTCTGATTTTCAGATACAGAGGCTTGCGGAGGTGTCGCATTGCTCAGTCCAAGCCCTACATTGGAAGTAGTTTTGATATTATTGTTGCCAGAGTCTAGTCTATCCGATTCTATCTGGAGATTTGATGAAGTGCTGCGACTGGTAGCCGGCCGAATAGCTGGGGCAGCTGAAGTTGATGATGATGCTGCAGCTGACGGGAACGCTCTCCTTTTCTGGACAGGGTCCGCTTGCAATTGAGGATTGAGATTCCGTGGTAAAGGCTTCTGTAACTTGCGACTATTGCTGCGTTGTACAGTTCCAGAGGTTGAGGGCTGAGGTAGGTCTGTTTCCTGGTGGAAGAGGTTTGCATGTTCATGGTCTTCAGGGATACGATTGTCTGGAACCTGGGATTTTTGTAACGTTGCCGCATCGTTCATTCTTTGATCCGCAACCTGTGTTGTTGTTGCTGTATCACTAAGATCCCAACCCCTCTGTCGCCCGGTATTTCTTGGAATATCATACTGTTCATCGAGGACCTGCTCTTGGATTGGAGGCTTTTGTCGGTTCTCGTACAGCGGGTTCTCTTCATAGTCAAAGCCACCCCGGCCGTCCCTTGAGAAACGATTGGCATCAGGCTTTGTCGAATCTATGACAGCGCTGTGATGCAATCTATCACGCTGCTTGGCACTCAAACTCCGGACTAAGCCCGTTTCCTCCAGATTTGAAGGATCCGTGGTGCTTTTCGGCCTGAGCGCTGTGCTTGATTGTGAAGGTGGAGTCATGTCACGGCTGGTTTGGCGACTTCGACGACCGGCCTTTGCGTCCCTTAGCAGCATTTCAGCTTCCTCCAACCTGGCACGTTTCTCTTCTTTGCTGAAATCTTTCAACGTGAATTCCAGTTTCTGTAATGGAGACTTCTCAGGAGCCCAATCGCGCCGCACATGCCCGTCTCTTTTCTGATTCAGCGAATTGCTTCTTGCGCTAGGAGGTGACAGTGACGAATTGGATTTAGACGGCGGGACGGGATCATCAGGAGGATTTGCCCGTTTACTATTATTCCTCGGCTTGCGGATAGTCACGTTTTGCAGGTCGACATGCGGAGACAACCTGCCTTCTAGGGGCCCTGCTTCTTCATTTAGCTGTCGTTGGGATTCCACCCAGGAAGCACTGTTTGTTGGAGAAAGGCGATCTAGCCCATCCAAAGCCCCCTCAATTTGTAATTCTTTAGCCCGCACAGCGAATGGTTTTGGCCCTTCTCCAAACCTGCGCGACGGTCCCGAATTGAAGGAGTTTCTGAATGAAGGAGGAGCGGGACGCTGAACCTCTGGGCCAACAGGGAGGATGGGAGAATGATTGGCATAATTGTCCGAGGTAGCTCGTTTGACAGGGTATCGATTGTTCGCAAACGGAGCATTGTTTTCCATACCGTTTATCGGTTTCTGGTCGACATAAGAAACTTGTCGTCGACTAGGCGCAGGCACTGACTGCCTACGAGATGACGAAATGGTCGCCATTTTTCAGGCAATAATTCCCAAACCACCGGCCAAAGTTTGCCTCAATTCCAGAGCAGCCTGAGCGCACCCAATCGGGGCTACTTTCTTTTTATACACTAAACCAGGAAAGAAGCGTATTCAGTAATAACTCTCTCGCCGCGGACCGTATCTTATGAAAACAAACCGTAAACGCACATTTTTCGAGCTGGCTCCAAGCTTGTTTCGCGTCTGACAGGATCGACGGTGAAAGGTCCCAAGGCTATCCGCTCGGGGTACCTAGGCCAACAAAATCAAAGGCCAGGCATAAAAGAACACGCTCAAACGAGGATAATAAACAACGGACGATTCATCACACGTCAAAACCAGTCAAAATCGCAAAGAGGCCGTAAAGGGGGCTACGAGGGCGGCGGGAACAGCTAAGGAGAAAGCCAGAGAGAGCACGAAGAGAATACCAGTTGGCTAAGCCCTATGGCTCTAGTGGATGGGTGCTGGCGGCAAACAATTGGCGAGGGGTTGTTGACAACGATGATTGTGATTGATTCACTGCACTGGAAACAACGCGATAAACCAAGAAGCACAAGAAATGGCAGATCCACGTTTGGTAAAGAGATATGCAACCTAGACCCAGGAGCAGGAATGAGAAAGAATGGCAGCCAGGTCCAGGTAAATAAAATGATCCACCCCCAGCCATCTTTGTTTCGTTCGCGCAAGAAAGATGTGGCTGGAGTGAGGACACCAATCGCCAGCAGGCATGGCAACACGAGAATTATGTACAGATTACATACAATGGCATTCAGCTTTTCTGCAACGAACAAAGATGGTTGGGGTAGGGTTGATGGGTGATGAGAAATGAATCGTATGAACCATTGAAGAGATGTTAAATTTCCTGGCATAAGAAATACTTGTGGATTTCGAGACGGAAGTTCTAGAATCGATCAACCAGGCAATATTTATTGTAAGGCATAACTACGAATACAGATGACCTCAACACTGGCCTCAGTCCCTGAATTCTATACTGACTGGCAGCTGTTTATGCCTTGAGTCCTCCGATGAATCCCTCGCAATGCTGCACCACGCATGGCTCAGATATAAAGGCGTGGCCAACCTAGTAATGTAATCAACCACCCAACGCTCGTTTCCACCCAACGCTCGCCATTTCGCCACCACTATGATGAAATCTTTTCAACAATATCTCAACAACGCGATTAGATTTTAATATGATATATTATATGATGAAAATATATATAGAAAATTACATATAGAAATATATAGCTAATTCAGAAGATGTTTGTTGGGCTTAATAACTCACCCAGAACACAAAATCTTGGGTGGAGGCAGATTCAATGAGCAGACAATCATCAAATCAGTAGAGATTTTAGCCACTCTTTGCAAAATTGAGGGTCTACTTTCCCAATTAGAAAGGTGATTTTTGAATTCTTCAATTCTAGCTTTATCTAATTGTGATTGCTGCTGCACAGCAACTCATTCTTTCTTCTCTTTTTATTTTTGAATTTTTCTTGCATTTCTAAGCTTTTTCTCAATCTATCATTGAGCAGTTCTTGCAGTTTTATTTATTTTTATTTTTTTACTTTTTTACTGTTCAATGAGCTTTCTTCTATTTAATTCATTGTGATATGATATCTGCTTTCTTCTGCTTTTTAAAAATAATGTATTGCAATTTGATATTCTTCTTACAAATCTGTTCATTTTTTTAATGATTTTTATAACAATCATCTACTCACAGATGCTCTGCATCTTTACTAATGAAAAGAACTATATTAATGATGAATTTGAAGAATCTAACAATCTTATTGCTCTGTCATATTTACAATGTCTTTTTTTTTGATTAAGAGTTTGCTATAATTATTTATTTTTTATTAAAAAAATCTTTTTATCAAAAGCAAGATTTTCTTCTGTATGAATCATTCAGTTGAAATTATAAAAAATTCAACATTGTTGTTATTTGATTTATTTTATTAATTTCTGCATGTCAATAATAAAAATAGAAGTTCTGAGTTGATATTGATTTGAGAAAATGCAAGAATGTATTGTGAGCTTTTTAATAATTCAATTTAAATTAAATAAATATAAATCAACTGCTGTGAATATAAATATAATATTTGAAAGTGTAACTGTCTTCTTTCATATCATATTAAATAGCTGTCAAAAAGACCTTTTTGTAATGTTGTCACACCTTTGGTTGTGCCAAGGCCCCGTGACGGCTCCACACGGCCCATAGCTTCCCCTCGGATAATCCCATCTATCCCATGACGTCACGCAGGTGTCCGAACCGGTTTCCAACCACCCTATGACATCATTCGGATGCAATAGAAGAGGATCCGATTGATGGGATATGAGAATCCTGTTTCTATACGGGGTCAGTAGATTCCTTCTGGCAGATCAATGCAGCGCCACTGCGGAGTTGCTTCGGCTACCCTCGCTCATAGAGTGAGGGGAGGATGGCTGCCCGTTATCTATATAGAATAGCTAGATGCTGGCTCTCTATTCCAGGAGCCAGCGATTCGTCTTTTATCTTTTGACAATAAGATACCAAAGTTACCACTGTCCCCATACAATATTCTTAGTGTGCCGAGTACCTCTGATAGTTCAGTATTTGTATAGTATTCTACGAGTTCGCGGTTCAAGCGAGATAATCAAGCCCACCCATAAGGCTTCCCATTATATACCATCCTCCTCTGTGCCGCTGCCGAGTAGCAACCGCCTCGGCACCGTCACATTACAAATGTGTATAAATTTCATTTCAATTCTCATTCATTCATTTAGTTGATTTGAGCATGATTTACTCAATGATTCAAATACTCCAACATTTAGCAGCTGTAATCAATGAGTAGAATGAGAAGAAAAGACAGTAAATAGAATCTGATGTAAAATTATATAATTGATGAATGTTATATTAATATAAGAAAAGTGGTCATTCAATATAAAAAATCTATACTCACATTCTGCTTTCTTTTTTATATGAGATTTAGAGATTTTTTTTAATCATATTAATTTATATTTATCATTACTTCATCTATTCTCTGAAGCAATAAAGTAGACTTAATTCTTTTCATTATCAAAATCTTTCAATTAAATATCTTACATATTTTTTAATTTTTCTTAATATATAAAAGCAAATAAAAATGAAGTTTTATTTATATAAATTGAAATCAGTAGTATAATGAATTCATGACTGTCATTCTGACTGACATCTATTGTATGGTCTGACTTGAATGAATTAATTGATACAATATATTTGAGAGTGTAAATGAAATCTAATAGAAATTCTTTTTCATTAAAATTGTAGATATTCATTGTAAGAGATGGGCTACAAGAGTAATTACAAGAGTAGTGTGAAGTACGCACAAAGGATATTAGAAAGGTAGCAATCTCTATTGTTCAAAGCTAATCGCTGATCTCCTAAAATCCACGGATATCAGCGAGCATTATATAGATAATATTGCCATCGCCACATATCTATCGCCACGTATCTATTTCCTAATATAGATATCTCCGTTGCGCCTATTACAATTATCTCCCTTCTTCAAAGGCCTGGTCCCCAGGGCTTCTTATTGTGCGAAGTTCGTAATATGTGCTGTGTGGTTGATATTGTATAAAGTTCGCAGGATAGGACCGAATTAATTGTTCGGGTTAATTCCGAAGCGTTGCTGACTCGGGAAAACGTTGTTCCAGTTTCGGTGTTATCGCGGTCCAATCATGATTTAGGCACAACCCCTGAACCCCTTTCCTTTAACCTTTACACCACAAGTCGTATCCTAACGAGATCATCACCATCATCACTAACAACGAATTTTTTTAATTTAAAAGAATACACCAATTTATCAAGCAAAGTACGC
>NW_001813974.1:1422535-1424693 GCF_000149585.1 Histoplasma mississippiense | reverse complement strand
CTTGGGCCAGTGAAGAAAGTGCCTCTGTGAGTGTCGACAGAGCACCAAATGTTCTGGGCTCTTGTTGTGTCCACAGACACAGGTGAGCCTCGCATCTGCATGCTGGAAACGCCTGTGGTACCAGGAGAAGTCCCCATGAGAGGAGCGGAGTGCGAGCCAGCGGTGAAGGGCATGCCGTGGCATGGTGAGCTCCGGAGGGGCCTTCACTTGGTATTCCACAGTCGGCCTGCTGAAACTCCAGCCCCGGTACCAGTCAGAGAGCTTGCCACAGGCTCCACTCCACCACTTTCGCCTTGCCTCTTGGCTGAGCTGCTTGGCCACTGTGCGGACCCCACTGACTGTGGACAGGAACATAGGAAAATTAATGAAAGACAAGGATTTGATACTCGCGATACAGGTTTCCAGCCCAGAAACAATAAGCTAAATCAGGTAGTAGGTCCGCCCGAAAGTACCTACCTGGCAAGTTCACATCCCTTTATTTTACGAGCTGAGAAGTTGGCTCCGGATGTAATGTTGTCCCCTTGTGGGTTTCGAACCCACGCGTCTTAGGTCCCCACGCCAAGGCGCTACCGGGTGGCCGCATTACCCATTCGGCCACCGGGGCTGCTGTTATTATTGCTGTTACTTTTACTAATTCTCTCTATCTTCTCTTTGAAATTTTAATGATCAGCTCTGATTTGAATGTTTTTTGTGATGAAAAATTTGTAAATTAAAATCAATGAAATGCTTCTCAAATTTATAGATAAAAAATTGATAATGATGATATAAATAAATAAATAAATTATTTATGAACGTTCAAAAATCTTTTAATTTGAATATTATATTAACTTTACTTCTTTCTCTGAGAAAACTGATGTTGACAAGGACAAGAACATGCAGATGACAGAAAATGATAAAAAAAAATAGAAAATGATGTGAAAAATCAATAAAAAATTGAGTTATTATTAAAAATTATTGATATCAATGAAAAAAATGTTCTTTTAAATTAGTAGTTAGAAAGATAAAAATCAGCAACAATGACAATATGATAATGATTTTTTTCTGTTCATAACTTATTTACTGTGATTCCACAGCTCATCCATCATTATACTATGATTTTTGATTCAGCAGCTGTGTTGCTGATTGGCACAGTGGAACAACCATAATCCGGTCGTACAATAGTCTACGTTTCCCCCATATGGTGCCACAACAGCGGCCGCAGCTGAGCGGCCAACATAATATACGTAGTTAGCTAGCGATCACACAATGAGAAGATTAACCATCCCACACATATTGTGTTGCTCTCGCGTAGTTAGTAATGATGAACAACGTTGTCACCCCACACTTTTTCCAGTACTAGTATGGGTAGTTTTAGCAGCACATGTGGGGGCATAGAAGATTTCAAGCAGCTTGCTTTAAACCCCGACGAAAATGCCAAAATCTCTTGAAGTATTGTTCATCGACAAAACAACATTGTATGTGTAACTGCCTATGTATACATGCGTGTAGACAAGAAATAAATAATGCTAATGGCAGAAGTCTTGTTCGAATACAAGAAAGGAGAAAGATGGCAAAAAATGGAAAAAGGAAAAAAGGAAAATCAAAAATAACTGTACACCATAAAAGTAAATAAACTCCTCCTTTTCTTTTGGGCTAATGTAAATCATCAATCACGTTTTTTGAGCCTATTACCTCCCAACATACCACGAAAATAGGTGAGAGCAAATCAAGGAAATAATATAGAGATGAAAGTATAAGAATTAGAGTGTCAGTTTCTCTTCGTTGTGGGTAGCATGCTTTTCTGCAGAAGTCGTGTATACATAAATGCAATCGCTCCGGATTTGGAATCACGTGTCTGAAACAACAAAACAGTGGACGAGGCGCGGGGGAAATAAACGCTAAAAAAGTAAGGCGTAAGGGTTTAAAACATAGAGCGGCAGTTCGAGGAAGAGAAACGGAAGGGCGAAGAGCCACGAGAAGTCGCCAAAGGAGAAGCTCAAGGACGAGGAGCGGGTGTTATTGGGTCTGCTTCCTTGCCTCAGATTCACGTTGCTCCCCCAAACACCCTCCGACTCATCTCCAGCACAGCCTCGAAGCCCTCACGACCCCTTCTTAGCGTTCTGGCTAAATCGTTTCAACGCTTTGCTTCTTTCAACTTTGGTTTTCACTTTCTGCCACC
>NW_001813974.1:1418845-1420707 GCF_000149585.1 Histoplasma mississippiense | reverse complement strand
GGGATGCAAAGGGGATGCGCAGCGACGATGACAATGACGCAGTAGCCATTGATTGGGGAGCTGATCCGCTTATTCTTGGTGTGATTAGTGGGGATGGTGAAGAAGATAATGCAGACCAGAACAGTGCTAAAGAAGACGACAGTTCAGATTCTGCGTTTATGGATGAGAATGGTGATGCGGATGGGGATGAGATGGGTTTGGTGGGTGGCAATGCGAATGACATAAAATACGCCGATTTTTTTGATCCCCCTCATTCCCATGCTCGAAAGGGACGACAGGCCTGCCCCGTGTCAAAATCAAAATCTCCCACTCCCGATGAAGATATCGAAGCTAGTATTCGTCGTGCTATTTACGATGTACAGCGTGATCTTTTCGATGATGATCCGCCCGACAACGACGAGGAAATGGGCGCCCTCTCGCAACCAAATAGAGCACCTCAGTCATCCCATGAGAAAAGGCAAGCCAGTATCACAGACGAAATACGACGACTGGAAGCGGCGAATGTCTCCAAAAGAGAATGGATGTTGTCAGGGGAAGCAAAGGCACCGGATCGGCCAATAAACTCGCTGATCGAAGAGGATATCGAGTTTGAACGTGTTGGAAAACCTGTACCTGTTATCTCAAGTCAAGTATCCAATGATATTGAAACGCTTATCAAGCGACGTATATTATCTAAGGAGTTTGATGAAGTCCCGCGTCGCCAACCATATATCCTAGGTAGTGAAGTCCATCATAAGCGTGAACAATTTACGCTTGATGAGACAAAACCACAGCAAAGTTTAGCGGAACTATACGAGGAAGATCACCTCCGAATAGCGGATTCCGCCTTTGTGGACCGGAAGAGCGAAAAGTTGAAGGGTGACTATGAAGAGATTGCGCGACTCTGGAGTGGCATCAGCTCTCAATTAGATACACTTGCAAGCTGGCACCACAAGCCAAAACCACCGCAAGCAAACATTAATGTCGTCACTGATGTCGCCACCATTGCGATGGAGGATGCAAGGCCAACGGGTGGAGCAGGAATAGATACCTCCGGCATGCTTGCACCGCAGGAAATGTATGCCCCTGGCGATGAGGGCAAGATATGGGGGGAAATTGCCCTTAAGAACGGGATGGCAGTGTCTATTGAAGAGATGCCGCGGGAAGTCAAGCTGCGACGACGGAGACGCGAGAAGCAAAAACTGAAAAAAAATTCTTCTCAGCCCGTACTTACTGGAAAACAAGCTGAGAAACAGAAGATAGTTTCTGACTTGAACAAAGGTGGTGTTAAAGTCATTGGAAACAAGGGTGATCTTAAAGATGTATACGGCAATAAGGTGTCTTCTAACGAATATAAAGCGCCAGTTATTTTAAAGCTATAGTTAATATTTACATGACAACTTGAGATGCTGCAAAAAAAAATTATAATATGGCCATGAATGCCTCTAGCTATCATAACGTTGTACTTCCTCCATCATTTTACATGTCGTGTTATCTCTTACTTCCGCTCCCCTGGCTCTTCAGCTTTCACATCCCTCTTCGTGATGACGTACATAAATATGTTTTCTTTTGAATAGTACTCGCGATCGGGGTCATCCTTCACTTCGATCAGATTAAACAGTTTCTTTGCTTGTTTCATGAATCTAAGATCCGCACGGCGCCGCTTTTTGAAACAAAAGTAGCACAACGAATGCGAACTTGTAAGGAGACTTTGAAGTGTTGATAGTAATAGTGGAAATGCAGGTTCGAAGTAGACGCAATCCGCCGCAAGAATGATGGCAGTGGTTGAGGGGACAGTTTCTGGGAGCGGCCTGCCCCATTCGAGTACGGTCGGGTAGACGAGTGTTGGACAGACCGTTCAACTGGACATTACTTTG
This sequence comes from Histoplasma mississippiense, assembly GCF_000149585.1. Taxonomy (NCBI): domain Eukaryota; kingdom Fungi; phylum Ascomycota; class Eurotiomycetes; order Onygenales; family Ajellomycetaceae; genus Histoplasma; species Histoplasma mississippiense. Next base: position 1,418,851 of record NW_001813974.1, on the reverse strand, counting down.
CATTAG
>NW_001813974.1:1397041-1418602 GCF_000149585.1 Histoplasma mississippiense | reverse complement strand
CTCAGCCCCATTCCAAAAGACTTTTTAGCTGTTCTCTAGTTTTACCCTACCTTTTTATCTTTAGTTGTAATAGCCGCCGTGTGGTTATCTGTCCAGTTGATCCAAATATTTCTCCAGTGACAAAGCAAGAGCCAGTGCTCTTTAGCACACGAACCGCGATTGACCCTGCTCCAGTGAACCCAGTTCTCGCTATTCTTTGCCAGGACAGTGACAAATTGTTGAGAATGGATGTCCGATCGCTTTTGAATCCTTCAGATGAGGGAGAGAGGAAAGTGATTGCTGCCGTTGCATCAACAGAGAAGATATTTCAGCCTCCATCAATAACCCAAGGCCAGATCAATTTTCCACACGGGGTAAGATTTCTCCAGCTTATGGGTCATACTTCTGGCTGATTTAATGCGCGCAGGAGCAAATGACAACTGTGGATGCAACCTGCTTCCCCCATGAACACGCTGAAAAAAGATATGAATGCTCGGTGTAAGTTGTTTGCACGAAAAGACAATATGAACATACATCTAAAAACTGTCTGTCTGCCAGGAACACCTTGAGAAACCCAGCGCCTTCCACCCCAACAGGCAAGAAACGGTCCGCCGCTGTCGTCGAAGATGAGGAGCGCCGAATTTCAGCGGGCTATTCACATGGCAATGTCTCTGGTGAAAACCAGCCTTGGGGTGGTTTTCATATTCAAACTGGAAACACTGAACATCTGCGAACACACTATGATTTTACAATATCAAACCCGGATGCTCCAGCGACGCCGGGGTTCCTTCCCACTCCCACTCCGGTTCAAATTACCCCTGCTCCTGCCACAGTATCTAGCACCCTATTTCCTGATGGTTGGGTGCCAGACCCATATGTCTCACCTCAGTTGGAGGATGTTTTGAAATTTAAAACTGCCTCATTGGGCGTTCCGCATGACCCCGAACCACCAGAAACAACTATCATGATTCACCATTATGATGTTGAGGAGTTGCCATTCGAGATATTGACGTCAGAAGCTGCCAGAATATACGATGTTATTTTGTCAACCGAAATGGGATGCCTTGCAGAAGATGCAAATATCTCATGTGTTGGAAAGTTGAGTGAAAACCAGTGGATCAATCTGGTCAAATGGCATCGAAGCCTCATTGATCACCACTATGGTTTACTCATATGTACGCAACATCCAATCACCAACGGAGAAATTTTGGCGATTCCTGTTAAACATAACATGCCGTCATGCATGCTGTACCAAGGAATCTATTCCTTGCTAAAAATCATGAAAGCTCGATGACCGGACAGTCATGATTACATGATTTCCTTCATCTACTATGCGTACGGCCTATTGACGCTGCTTATAGATATGGTCCCCGGATTAAAAAATTTGTGGCTTGAATGTCTTGGTGACCTGACCAGCTACATGATGTGTCTTGAGGATACGGATTCTGATGAGAGGGAGACCTGGAATGAAATTTCATCGAGTTGGTATCACAAGGCCCTTGATGAAAACCCTGGAAAGGGAAGTCTCTACCACCGACTTGGTAATCTTTCAAAACCCGACATGGGTGGGCAATTGTTCTGTTACTCCAGGTCTCTTATGGCAACCAAACGATACGAAAGGTCAAAGAGCTCCGTTGAGTCTGCCTTTAACATGGCATTGAACTCAATTCAGAAGCAGAATGTCACCCCGCCAGACTTACCATCTTGGTTTGTGGGCTCGCATGCTATGCTTCTTCGCGGTGGTTCAATCCACAAGTTCATTGAGTATGTGAACAAGTACATTGCCCTTTTTGACACTGAGATTGAGCAACGGACTTTCAAATTCGGGGAATCAACAATCTGCATGGGATCCCCAACATCGCTGCAATGTTACAATATGGCGAGGAGGATGGCACTCTCACAAGAATGTTTATAGACTCTCAAAAGCTGAGCTGGGAGGCTAGGTTACAGCACGCTGAACAGTACTGGCTCCAGCTCCCTTCAGAACCTTTCCAAAACACTCTGAAAGATGGCATTTCTTCTGATGCTGCAACTTTCTCTACCCTCTTGGAGAAACTTACTTACAGCACATATCTAAATTTTCATACCCTCTCTTTTGTTCTTCAGCGTGCCCGGGGTGAAAATATTTTTCCTTATGTCCACCTCTCCCTGGCGTTTATTTTGAGCCTGGCATTGATTCCGGAATCGATGGCGTATGTGGAAGGGGAAATTCCGTGGACAAAGATCACTATCTTTCTGAACATGTTAAGCCGCGAATCTGTCAGCGAATCCCAGCTTGAAAGTGTCAACTTCCCGATCCCAACTGAAACGGAATTCCCCCAATTACCAGAGGATTTCCTCTTTCAGAGCCAGATATGGTCACAAATAGTATATCCCCCTGATTTTTTCACAAATGCTACCATGGAGGACCACAGCGGTGGCATAGACATGACCAGCACTCAATCAGCCCGCAACGAGCGCTGTCTATGGTATGGATATCGTCTGGCATCGGTAAGAGCTGTCTATTCAGTTTTATGCTGCTCGATTCACCTACAAAGCCTGATCATTTCCACTTTGTTTCGTATTTGCTTAGCTAATTGAATTTGTTTAGTATGGCCGCTGGATTCAGTTATTAGAGGAAAACGCCGGGAAGAAATTTAGACCTACACATTATGCCACCCAACTCGAAACGGCTGCTATACATCCTAAAGTGTTTAGACAGCCTCAAATGGATGTCCCTACCTCCTTGTGTACCTCCCTGCTTATCGCAGCCATGAACGACAGGATAGGCGACATGGAACACTTGAAGTTGTTTGAAAAGAACCTTGGAAATTCACTAGACCGATTGTCCTACGAAATATGCGACGCCGGCTGCGACGACAGTGACATCACTAGACTTCAAGACATCTATCAAACGCTTGAATATTCTAAGAGCAAGGTCGAGGATGCCAGAATACTCAAAGAATGCACCATGGATGAAACAGAAGCGGTGCTCAAGAAACTCTTAAACCTCCAACAATGTCGATGTCATAACTAAAGCCAATGAGAGCCTCATGCGCCTTCAGGCCTACTGACGCGAATGCGAAAAGGAACATCAACATGTTGAGAGTGATGGCAGTTGCAGCGGGGAGGAGAATGACTTAGCTGGGAACGTACCGGATTCTTCAGGACCAAAGTCAAATGGCAGCAATGATTTGCAATCTAGCAGAATCTGATATCCGGGTGGAGGGTATGGATATCGCCTAGCATCGGTAAGAGCTGCCTATTCAGTTTTATGCTGCTGGATTCACCTACAAAGCCTGTTTACACAGTCTTTATTATTGGCTAATTGAATTTGTTTAGCCGCTGGATTCAGTTATGCAAGGAAAACGGCGTGAAGAAATTGAAGGTGGAAAGCATCATTGATATTGGCGCTCTGGTATAATGAAACGGGAAACAAGGGTTGGCCAAGGAGCTACAGGATGCGCCTGCATGGCACCTTCCAATCATCTATCCTGCTGGGAAGTACGAAACGGTCCTGATAGTGGCAGGCTGAGGACACTTTTAATCAAGTTCTAGAGCACGTGCGTAAGGGCGATCCGCTAGGCAACGCCACGACCGTCACCGCAGCTGTCAACGGTTCGCCAAGGCAAAAGCTTAATTTAACCACACCACACCAAGGAAGATGCGCCAGGTTGTTAGGGGGTACTACGGCTACCCTATCACGTGCCCCCCAACATATTGCATTGTTCTCGCGTAGTTAGTTTAACCGGGGCCTAGATGATTTGTAAGCTGCCGCTCACCTGCAACCTCTGGTCGGCCCCTCGTTCCGAGGGTCCGCCATCTCAACGTTATCCGCCATCTCAACGCGATTATTTTCAAATACGCGAATCTCTTTTTTCAAAATGCAATAATCAACCAATGTGATGACTTCTACATATATTTTAATAGAGAATAAGATCACAGAGGCTCTAGATTCCATAGCCGATATTGAAAAACCCAATATCAAAGCATTGGCAAGAGATTATAACCTTCCCTATTCCCGTCTGCTCAATCGATACAATGGCTGTGCTCCGCGAACTCATCGACCTCCTGCTAATCGACTTTTATCTTTTGAGCAGGAAAAATCACTTTGTCAGTATATAGAAGCTCTAGATAAGCTATGCCTACCTCCCAATCGATCGATGATCTTTGGTGCTGCTCGATTCCTACTTGCGCAGAGCCATACAGATTCTACCACACCTGCACCTGGGCTTGGAGAGCACTGGGTCAAAAGATTTCTCAAACGCCATCCAGAGTATAATGTACGCAAGCAGAAGACCATTGATATATTACGGAAACAGGCTCATCAACCATCTCATATCCTTGATTGGTTTAACCGGTTCAAAGAAACAGTCAATAAATATGGAATTCAAGATTGCGATATCTACAACTTCGATGAAACAGGGTTCAGAATAGGAATTGGACATGATCAATGGATTGTAACGCGAGATCCTCGAAGACGGGCCTATGTTGGAAGTTCAAATAATAGAGAAAGTCTTACTATCATTGAAGGAGTTGCAACTGATGGCTTTACCATTCCTCCCTTATATATTCTCACCGCGAAGCAGCTACAGGAGCGGTGGACAGATGAAATAGAGAAGGATGCCATGATAGCTACATCCGACACTGGGTATAATAATGATCAAATCTCTTTTCAGTGGATTCAGCATTTCCATCGGTCTACAAAAGCTCGCACCAAAGGAACCCACCGTCTGCTTCTATTAGATGGATTTGACTCCCATTGCACCTTTGAATTCATGGATTTTTGTGAAAAGAACAACATCATTCCCTTCTATCTCATCCCGCATACGAGTCACCTATTACAACCTCTGGATGTTGGTGTTTTTCAAGCCTTTAAGCATCATCATTCAGTGGCAGTTGAAGAAGCAACAAGACGCGGCTGTGAGAAGTTCACAAAGGTTGAATTTCTTCATGCTATCACCTCCATACGAAAAGCAACATTCAGAGTTCATACAATCAAACATGGATGGGAAGCAACTGGCCTACTTCCATTCAATCCTTCAATTGTCCTTAATAAATTGCGTGAATTCGAGACTACTCCTTCAGAATCTTCAAATTCAGATTCCATGGATTCAGATACTTGGTATACTCCTTCAACTGTACGCCAATTCAACCGATATAAACGCAAACTCGAGGCTTTGGAAGAGGAAGATGAAGATAACTATGATGAGGACTATATATATGAAGGATTACAGAAGCTTTATAAGGGTAGTATTGCAATGGCCAATACAGTGGCTCTTTTGCAGGAGGAGCTCTCGCAGACAACTGCCGCCTCGGCTGCTCGCAAACGCCGTCTGAACGGCTCACGGAGGGTAGTTCATAAAGGAGGAGTCATCTCTGCAGATAATATTCGCAAAATGACAGCTATTCATCATCAGATTGGTATTGAGGAGGCATTGGAGAAGTTACGGCCAAAATGGAAGAAGGTTATGAAGGAACTTAAGAGATATTGCAGAGACAAAGGCATTTATGTTAATGCCACCAAATTTACAAGGAATTCACGGCAATAGTTCATTTACAATATAATCTATTTGTATCTATCAAATATAGATTCATTGGTTGATAAATCAACTGAATATCATGGGTATAAGTGGGCAGTAACGTTGAGATGGCGGATAACGTTGAGATGGCGGACCCTCGGAACGAGGGGCCGACCAGAGGTTGCAGGTGAGCGGCAGCTTACAAATCATCTAGGGCCCGGTTAGTAATAATATCAACGAACGTTATCCTCCTACAGCTTGTGTGGGAGGATAACGTTGTTGTCATTACTAAAACTAACTACGCGAGAGCAACACAATATGTTGGGGGGCACGTGATAGGGTAGCCGTAGTACACTAACACCCCCCCGTGCTACGGCGCCGCCAAAGCTCTGCCGCCCGGGGGCCCCCCCCTTGCTCAATTCTTCTAAAAACGCAATAATAATTAATTACAAGAATCAGACCCTGATTTCCTCTTTGGGAATAGGCTCCCGTATGGCAATAACCGTAAAAAACAGGATAACACAAGCAAAATCTGTAAACTCCCGTATCATCATTACCTTCACCCCTTCTTGCCAATTTCCATTAAGCCAATCCTCTTAACAAATTCTTCGAAGGCAGGCCTTGCCAGTGGCTTGGTGAGGCCGTCAGCTATATTGGCCGTAGAACCAACGTGTTCCATCATGATTTCGCCTTTTTCAACCAGATCGCGAAGGATATGGTATCTGATCTCGATGTTACGTGACCTCCTTGTCAAGGACTCCCCTTTTGCTAGATCTATCGCGCCCTTGTTGTCAACTCGCAGGTGCGAGCATACCTTCGCTTTCCCTTCTACTAATCCAGCATCAAATAACATGTCATTCAGCCAGATCACTTCGCACGCTGCCTCACTTGCCGCGATATACTCCGCCTCAGTGGTTGATTTTGCAACTGAGGTCTGCCGTTGCGACCGCCACGAGATTGGTGATCCGTTTAGCAGGATAATGTAACCTGTAGTTGACTTGTATTGGGGGTCTGCCCCTGCCCAATCTGAGTCGCTGTACGCGACAGGACTGAGTCCCCCAATCATCTCCTTCTTGTATAGGATTCCGTGATCCTTCGTTTTCTTGACGTAGCGTAGGACGTGTTTTAATGCTGCCCAGCATTCCTTGTGCGGACGCGAGTTGAAACGTGAGAGGTAGTTGACCGCGAATGCCAGATCTGGTCTGCTGCTTGACACCAAATACTGCAGCGATCCTAAGCCTTGACGATATCTAGTAGCAGTAAAATCGTCATCTAACCCGCTATCTTCATCTGGTGAGAATTCTAGGCGTATGCCGGCCGCCATCGGCGTGCTGGCCGGGTTGACCTTGTCCATTCCAAAATCCTCAAGGATCTCATCGATATAACGGTTCTGGGTAACCGCTAGGTCGCCGTTCATTTGACGTTTGACTTCCATTCCAAGGTAGGGCTTGTTCTCTTCGACATCCTTTGTCTCAAACCTTTTAGCAATCTCTGCCAATATCCAGTCTAATTGCTGCTCTTGGGGTCCCGTTACCCGACAGTCATCGACGTGCAATGTCAGGTAGATCTTGCGAATAGGGTGATATAAGAATCCGCCATCGTACGGCGAGATTTTGAATCCTAGAGTGGTGAGGTGTTCCGTCGCAAGGAAATACCACACCCTCGCTGCTTGCTTCATCCCGTAAAGGCTCTGGCGGAGCAGGCCAACCAGGCCCCCCCTGCCGTGCTTAATCCCTGTAGGCAGTTGCATATATACCATCTCGTGCTGCGGTAGTATGCCGTTCAAGAACGCGGAGACGTAGTCGATCGCCTTTGCCTTCCACCCCTTTGCCGTTGAGATTGCGAATAAGCTCCGTGACGTGGGTCCTGATACCACCGCGGCGTACGACTTTGTATAGTGGACTCCTTGTTGTTGGAGGAATCCCCTAACCACCCAGCGAGCTCTAAACCGGATTGTTTCTCCCTTATTGTTCAACTTGCGATCAAACACCCATTTACCAGTTAAGATATCCATGCCTGGGGTCTTCTCAACGACAATATATGTCTGCTTGTTCTCAAACATGCTGACCTCTTTCTTCATCGCCTCATACCAGTAGTCCCAATCAGGGCTCCTTTTGGCTTCCGCCACGGTAGTTGGGCGGTCAGTTAGGGTGCTCAGGACAGGATCGTCCTCATTTGTAGGATTGTTATCGCTTGTAGGATTGTTATCACTTGTAGGATTGTCCTCCATTGATCCATCCAAACATTCCATCTTGGAATCCATATCAATATCCACACTGCTGTAGCCGCTATCATCACTGGTATCGCTGATATCATCACCAACATCATCGTTGGCATCGTTGGCATTGCTGGCAGTGTTGGCATTGCTGGCAGGCCGCCCAGCAAAGATATCTTCTATAGCTGTCCACAGAGCATAGGCAGATAGTTCCTTGGGTGTAACAAGATAAGATCTTGCTTGCAGAGTGATTGCAAACCACATGTAGTTATACAGCCACATATTGCATTCTTTCCAAAACCGTTGCATATCAGCACTGGCATCCTCTTTGGGTCCAAGTTGTCTCTCATCTATGATATCAATTGTATGAGATTGCCTCGCTGCGAGGAGGATCTCTTCCCTCCACACTGAATAATTCACAAAACCAGTGAGGATAACTGGCTCCCTTATGAATCTCACTTGGTCACGGAATTCATTAAGAATCTTCACAATAGCAGACGTTCTGCCTTTTCTCTGCAGATAGTTTGCTAAATCTGCATTAATGTTCTCATCACTAGCAGAGGGTTCACCTCTACTTGCTTTCATCTGTTGGACTTCATGCTGGAGTCTCGCGATCTCCAATCTCATGCGAGTTTCCTCACTCACATCATCACGGCTACTAGAGCCACCCGCGTTATCCGACATCTCATTGTTGTCAATTGGGTCTTCGTATTCGATATTCGACTTGTTCGATTCTTCTTCGATTGTCTCGTCAGGTTCAAAAGCCCCTCGGGCAATCACCTTTCTGTTGGTTGCAGGTGTTGGTAGACCTGCGTCCAGTCCTTCTTGTTGTGCCTCCGGTGTTTGAGGACTTCTTCTACGCGTCGTCACGTAGTCCTTCGTTAAATCAGGCGTTCCACCCGATCTCAGATTAACCATTAGTTTCAAATCACTTAACAGCCGTCTAGGCACGCTTTTAACGATGCGTGGAGACGTAGTTAGCACGTTATTTCGCAGCTCTTTCGTAGCTTATAAGGGCCATAACCTGTGGGAGGATAACGTTGTTGTCATTACTAAAACTAACTACGCGAGAGCAACCCAATATGTTGGGGGGCACGTGATAGGGTAGCCGTAGTACCACTAACATAGCCGTAGTACCCCCTAACAGTCTGTTGGATCATACTTGCTTAGTCAGAAAAAAAGGTCGAGGAGTCAATAAACGCGGAGATCAAGTTGGCACGCCAGTTGTTGGCTTCTCTACGACAATGTCACCCACTCCCACTCTATGGCCGACCGGAAATGATCCCCTTCAATTCGTGTATTTTACACTTTACATGGAGATGTCACTCCCCATCCCTTGTTTTGTTAGGAAGATTAGTAAAATTGGTACCCTCAAAGCATCTCTCACATGAGAAATGCGCATTCACTATTTTAAAAACATTTCACACCTCACACCCTCGATGCAAGATGGACAAAAGCCCTGTAGCTTCTGAGACTGCCCCTAAGTACAAATACATTGAGGATTGTGAACGGCTAGAGAGGTACTGTCCAGGCGGCTTTTATCCGTTAAAGCTTGGTGATCGACTCTGTGATGGACGTTACTCTATTGTCCAGAACCTCGGATTTGGCGGCAGCTCTACAGTATGGCTGGCTTCTGACCAGAAGCAACAGGAGTTAGTTGCTATCAAAATAAAATCCGCCGATTCTGCCTCGAAATCTCAGGAAGTAGATATTCTAAAACATCTTCATCCGCACCCATTGATCAGACAGCTGCTGGACAATTTCATTGAAATTAGTCCCAATGGAACTCACAATTGCCTGGTCATGGAAACGGCTAGTTGTAGCTTGACGCAATCAAAGTCCTTGGCCTTTCACGGACTACTGGATCTTCGTATCGCGCGAGCTATTGCTGCAGACCTGGTGTTAGCCGTCCAGTTTTTACACGGACAAAGCATTATCCACGGTGGTGAGTAGATAATCGTTCCTAGATATACACAGTGTCTAACCAATCCTACAGATATACATTGCGGTAATATCTTTCTTCGACTTCCCGCCGATGTTCGCCGAATGATAGACCCTTCACAACTGTATCAGAAATTTGGCGATCCAATTCTTGAGCCTATTGTCCGAGTTGATGGCAAACCTCTCCCGGCAGGAGTTCCTACTCACGTCGTTGGGCCTGCAAGAGTTGGAATTCGGTCTGACCAAATCACCCCTACCTATTTGCCCATCATGCTCTCTGACTTTGGTTCGAGTTACTACCCTAGTAAAACAAGACGGACTAACGCATATACGCTGCCCCACCTTGTTCCACCCGAAATTTTCTTTCTTGACAAACAAAACGACGAATATAACCTTTCATTCCCCAGCGAAATTTGGACCCTTGGATGTACCATATTTGAAATCATTGGTAGTGGGGGCCCCTTTAGTACCTTAGGTGGAGGCATACTTCAGGACCAAGTCAGTGTTTTGAGAAAGCTCCCTGATCCATGGTGGTCACAATGGGAGTCCAGAACCGATTTTTTTAACGAGGATGCAACTATTGATATCACGACTGATGCTCCTTTCCAAGATAGCCTGGAAGAACGGTACGATTGGTTCGTTAACGCGGCTCGGCGGCGATCAGACATGGAAGAGCAGGGGGAGGATGAGAAGAAGGCTTTCCTACATATGATTTGGATGATGCTTCAATATTTACCAAGCGACAGAGCTACTATTCGGGATGTTGTTGAGTCTGAGTGGATGCAAAGATGGGCGTTTCCTGCAAAGCAGGAAATTAAGTAAAAAATCAGAAATAACAATGTTCAAATCACTCCCAAATTGTGGGTAGAACTAGTGAGGGCAGTTTAGTATGTTTTAATGGCTACGTTATTCACTAAGATAGTTACAATGCTGGTCATTGGGTTGCGTTAAATCAATATGTTAATCAATAACTACATGTTCCTGATTCACTCAAGATTAAGCAAATTCCTGATCTTGTTGCTCTTCTTCAGAATCTGATGAGCCTCTTTGACATTGACTTCTATATTCTTCTGAATCAACATCTCTAGTAATTCAGGAATCAAGACCTCCTGAGCATACACAACAGCCTCATACTTCAACATCACACCATTGATATTGATCAGTGAGTCAATGACATCTTTAAAGTGACACATGACATGCGCTGAGCTGAGGGGAAGGTCAGTGAAGAGGTTTCTTGATGGGTTCATGGGGGTGGGGGAGGGCAGAGTGTAAGAGATGGGCTACAAGAGTAATTACAAGAGTAGTGTGAAGTACGCACAAAGGATATTAGAAAGGTAGCAATCTCTATTGTTCAAAGCTAATCGCTGATCTCCTAAAATCCACGGATATCAGCGAGCATTATATAGATAATATTGCCATCGCCACGTATCTATCGCCACGTATCTATTTCCTAATATAGATATCTCCGTTGCGCCTATTACACAGAGGGTGGGTGGGTTTCTTCACTTACAGAATTTCATGATTTTAATTTAAAATCATAGTAGTTAATGCTGTACAGAACACTCTGAGAGAGAATCTTTCTATCATATCTTCACACTTTCTCAAGCACAACACTTTTATAGTGAGAGCAGTACTCAGAATCATTAAGAATCTAATGCAAATGGGAATGGAATTGAGTCAATTGATCATCAAGATGATTCCATATAATGATGAAATAGTGAAGTCAGAATCATTTGCACTGTGCAGTTTTCTTTCAGTGGTTTTCACAAAATCACAACTGCTCACGGATCTGCATGCAATTGTTGATGACTTTGAACACATTGGAAGCCTCCACCTTAATGACAGAATTGCACACTGAGCACATGATGATCACCGTTGAGAATGGAGATGATGTGCAATGCTTTACATTCAGCATGGCTCAATCATTCACTGATTGGAGTTGTCCACTGAAATAGTGATATGAAGTTTTGATGGGTGTGGATGACTTTGATATCAGAAGAGGTTCATCAGCTGATGCATGATTTAATAGATTTGTAAGAAGAGTAGAGCATCAGTACTCATTGCAGCACATCTTATAAGCACTATTTTTCAGACTCACATCACATTATAAATGAGAATTGAGTGGCTGTGTTTACAGTTCCACTCTTGCCTCTGTTTGTTGATGAAGAGGTTACTTGTGTGTGTATTCTGAAGTTTTGTGTATCATCACTGCTGTAAAGAGTTGAGTTGTCTGTGTGAAAACTGTTTTTCAATCTCTGTTTAGAAGAAGCTGTTCTGCTTCAGAGTCATTAAATGATTGTTCTTCTCTCAAATTCAGTGATGTTTTCTTCTGCTCAGATTCTCAACCTTCTGTTCATCATAATCTCTTTCAATGTCGGCTGCAGCTGTCGTCTCACCCACGAGATCTGAGGCGGTTATTGAACAGCACATGATCATTTTGAAAACAATATGAGCAACTCTAGATGACAGCATCACAGCTTCCTCTCAGATCAACAACAATAGAGAGCAACTGCACATCTCATCATTAATAAAAGATTGAAAATGAGTGTAAATGTCTAGTTCATGATTTGTGTTTCTGAGGGTTGGATAACAGTTCTTTGCAGTTGTTGTTCACATTCTGCAATTCTTTCATGCAATATCTTCACAATCTGCAGCAGCTGCTGCTCTTGATCTGAAATCAGAGACAGTGTGATGCAGAGCTGAATGATGGTGTGGAAAGTCTGTGACATTTCAAAGATGATTTCATTGAGTCATTCTCTTCACTGCTCACACAGTAGTCATTGTCTGTATTGTCAGAGTGTGTGCTTGAGCTACCTGTGTTGAACATGATTGTGTTGTCTTCAACACACTGCATGGACTTTCTGAGAAGCTTACAGTTCTGAGTATTGGGGACCTCACATTTCAATCGTGCATGAGTCTTCTGTTGGCGGGTCTGGAGTCAGCTGCTTAGCCCATTCTCATACCACATCGAGTCTGACATGGCTTCTTCGAGGCGATCCGCGATGACCGGCACTTTGACGGCGACCATGGGGTGCATGTCACTGGTATCAGCCTGGGGCCGGTGTTGTCTCTTGAGTTGGATAGAATGCACACTGATGATGCCAGTGCCGGCTTTGTTGCTTCCACCATCCACCTTGAGAGAGTGAGATATGAATGTTGCATGGCTGGAAGTGTTTTGTTTGATGGGAGATGTGAAAATGCTGTCAACAGTGAATCTGTCTATAACACTGTCATCAGTGTCTACTGTGATTGATGAATCAAAGAGTAGAGGGTCATCAGAACTGCTTCAGAACCATTCTTATTTATACAATATATTCTGATTCAATTCTGACTTCAAAAAGTCAGAGTGTGAAGTCGAATCCAGTATGAGTGTTGAGTTGCTGTCATCAGAAAGAGTCTTTGTGCCAGCTAATTCAATCAGACTGCATTCTATAGTGGGTGAAGAAATTGATAAAAATTCATTGTTCTCCTTCCAACCTCTATTCTCATTTCTGTCAGAAAAATCTAGAAGACGCTCTGATGTTAGAAACCGGTCTAATCAGATAGAATAAAAAGAAAGAAAAGAGAGAGAGAGAAAGAAAGAAGAAAAGAGAGAGTGAATCAGCTATTCACTGTGAAAACCATGCCTCTCATTCTGCAAATACCAGCTCAAATGTTCAACAGCTGCATCATTGAAAATGAAGATGCGGAAAGAATCAAGTTCTGTGAAGAATTTATCAAAATCATTCAAATGAGTATTCTCTGCCTGAGACTGAATCTCATGGTGATCTTTGAAAGGAGGGAAAGGCAGAACTTGTGAAGGATGACTGAAGGGAGGAAAATGAGAGGGTAAAGAATAGAAGAGTGTTTGAGAGCTGATGAAAGGTGCAGAAATTGTCTGAAGAGATTGAAATGCAGAGGGTATAAAGTAAAAGAGTTGATGACTTGTGAGCATGGAATTTGAAGAGGGGAGATTTATGAAATTAGAGGACTGAGGAGTTTTCGAGGTTCTGAGGGGGGGATTGAAAGAGGTATATATGTTCCAGCCACTGAACATGTTTGCAGAAGAGATGGTGATCTTGTGTAGTCTGTTGAAATGACAATAATGAATCCACAGAGGAAAGCAGACCATTTTATCTACAGTTTTTGCTGCTCTGATGATAACTCCATTCTCTCTGTTCCTTCAAATAAGCCCATCAGCCAGAAAAATCTACACCCGCTCAAAAGGAGAGCCGACAAGCATCAGACTCTCCAAATCAAATATCATCAGCCACCACACATGTAACAGCAGAATGTAACCCAAGCAGGTGTGAGTAGCAGTCAGCCACATCCATCATCTGTTGAGTGGATGCAGAAGCGGCGCCACAGCCTCCTGCTGTCTCAGTTCAATTTCTCTCAAACAATCCAGGCATGGAAGATGTGAGTATCATGAACAAATCGGATGTGAATCCCGCGAGGAGTGTGGGAATGAGTGGCACACGGCGGCTGTGCACACATGCAGCTATAGCCTTGCTTACACAGCCTCCTCACACCTTCGGCCCTGCACCTTCATCCTCTTATCACACCATCCTTGCATCACTACATGGTGTACGCAGTGTGGACATGCTCCGGAACACCCGATGCGACTTCAGCTCACTCGCGTACATATCACAGGGATTTCCTGTCGGGGTTGATAGGTCAAACCCCAAAGATCGCCACACTGAGCTGAAACTGGGGTCCTTTGAACCACAGGCAGAAGGAAGGCTGGAAATGCAGCCCTTCCAGTTATTTCTTTGTCCGACATGTAGGCACCAGCAAATGACAAGCTGAAGAATGAGTCCAAGAGTCAGGGAAAGAATGGCGCCGGTTCAGCGACGCCGCAATTGGGATCGACCACCCATTCATTCCCACGGGGTTTTACTGAAATGAGGCATTTTTGCCATTGGCCGCTGAGCAGGAGGGACGTCAGCAGCAGCAGGAGAGAGGGGTTACAGAGGGAACAGGGAACCGTGAGTTGGGTCGACCGGTTGCTGATACAGGAAGGAATATCCTTTTTTTTTTGCCGGGGGGGGAGGAGAACGCATGTATCACTTCAACGTGAGACGGGAGAGAGTGAAAGAACAGTAGCAGGAGCGGAGGAAAAAGCAAGGCAAGGACACATATAACATAAGTGGGTTCGATGGTGAAGCCAATGCCGCAGGGGCCTTCGTCGAACAGCGGCGACCAAAATCAGAGCAATTGGACAGGTGGGCGGTGGCGCAGAGGCAGTGGGTCAGGGATACCACACCGAAGTCGAGGATGGGGAGGAGGACGAGACGGCAGGGGCAGAGAAGAGAAGGAAAGGAAATGGATGAAAGGGGGGAAGGGAAATAAGGACACAGAAGTGCGTGTGCGAGGGAGGAAGTCAGGGCAGTTTTATATATAGCCATGAGAGATGACATCAGAAAGTCGAAGGGGGCACTGAGTCGGCACCATGCCCGAACGGGGCAGCGCCAGGCCGCATCGGTCCGCGCTAGACCACACATGGACGGCGCTTGACCGGATCGGGCGGGCAGCGCCGTTTCCGGCCGCGGACTCGCCGTCGCAACCATTACTTTGAAATTTGTTTCATTTTGATTATTTTTGATTTTGACTTGTTTTGAAAGGTTTGATTTGTGAATGCTTTCTTTTCTTTTAATAGCTGCCGTTTTTTATACTCTTTATTTTATTTATTTTGAATTGAATGCATTGATCTGTTATCATTCTTTTGACATTCTTTCTTAAATTGAATAGTTTGAATAGTGTGAGGGGTGATGACAGTGTGAAGAGTGAATAGTAGAAGATAGTATGTAGTGTAGTAGAAGATAATAGTAATAATAATTATAGTAGTAGTGTAGTTGAAGTTGTAGTTGTAGCTAATCGCTGAAGAGGAAAAGAAAGAGAAAGAAGATAAATATATGCATCCATATAACTATATATTGTCAAGAACTTAGTAAGTTCTATAGAACTTGGTAAGTTTGATTATCAAGGATTCTATAGCAACTTGAAATCTGGAACATCTTACTTGATGAAATCAAGCAATGCCCCACTGATTCTCAGTGCTATCTCTTGTGTATATTTGAGCATGGCTTTTCTTATAAATACTGCCTAATTGTCATGTAATTATCAGAGTTAGAAGCAATTCAATTATTTTTATTGATATTCAGTAATTGGGACAATATTCGGACTTTGTTAGTTCCGACATATATACATATAGAAATAGCAGTAGCGAGAGTATAATGAAAAGAGGTAAGAATAGACGAAGATACAAACAAAGATAATATAATAATAAGGAAATAATAAACGAGTGCATTACATTAATGCTGAATTATTTGCAATTTCAAAAGCTTTCAAATTGATTGAAATGAAGATTGAACAATGGAAAAGATTTAAGCATATTTGAATATTCTCTAATAGTCAAGCTGGGCTTAAAAGACTTCAAAGTAATAAAATCAACAGTGAACAGTCAATACTAGAGTTGATTTTAAAAAGTCTTCAAAATACTCAAAGAATAATCTCATTTAATTGTTCTATTCATCTTCACTGAGTGCCTGCTTACATAGGTATATATGGCAATGAAATGGCTGATAAAGCTGCAAAAAAAGCAACGGAATTAGAAGTCTGCTTTCAAAGAATTGTAACATGAGCTTTTATTAAAAGAAAAATAAGAGAATCATGTTTGCAAAAATGGCAAGATATGTGGTTTTTACAAAAAAAGAGTGTACATTATTCCAGGTTTGAAACTAAGTCAAAATGGAAAGCTTGCTCAATAAAATGTAAAAAGAAACTTTTTGCTACAATGATGCAGCTAAAGCTTGGACATGGTTATTTTAAATCATATTTAACAAAGATTAAAATGATTTAAGTGATTTATATTTAGATTGTCAGTTATATGAAAACTGCTACCGAATCTCTAATCTAGCAAGCTTCTCACTGGTATAAGATAAGGTCGGGGCTTATATAGTGTTGCTGAGCTTGTTCACTAAGTCAGGAGGTAGTGCCACTATCACAGGTTAAGATATAATGTCAAGAGAAATATCTAGAATGACTAGTAATAGCTACAGCAGCGGTCTAAGATAAACAATAAGAATACCTAGTAGGGCTTACAGATAGGGGCGAAGGCTTAAGATATGTGTCATGAAGAAGTATACTTAAGGTGAACTTATAGTTGTACTATGTAACTGAGTATAAGTAAAGGTAATAAGTAAGAGAATGAGTAAGATGAAATTGATCGTGATCAAGAAGATAAGCTCCTTGATTCTAAGGGTAATGAGTGTGTTTATATACATCTTGAGATACATGAGGATAGCTCGGATAGCTCTCGCCAAGATAGCTATCAGAGCGAGGATAGCTGTGATCACTCCGCTCACTTGAGTGATCCGAGTGATCCAGGTGATCCACTATGTCACGTGACCTATTGTTCTTATTGGTTAACCGGATCTTTTCTTATCCGATGTCTAGCTTGCATGCCCTCTACCATTCAGTCATTCCTTGTCCAATGGCTCTCAGAGTTGTGCTGTAGGTTTGTAACATCATTCCCCTCCTTCTCAAGGTAGTCGTCTCAACGTATAAATATCAGGCTTGTCTCCCTGTGAGGTGTCCCTTTAGGTAAGTTTCCCTTGGATGGTTTTGTCGACATGGCTTCTCGTCGTCGCGATTCTACTGCTGATAAAAACCGCCTGGTAGAACGTATCTTATCCTTTGGTTTCGAAATGCCTCGTCCGTGCAATCGTTGTTCTCGTTCTTAAAAGAAGTGTGTCATTCTGTCAAAATCCGCCCGTTGTTGTGGTGAATGTGTTCGCTTGGGTCGCTCTTGCTCCTTCGTGACTCCTGATCTTGATTGGGATAAGTTGGTTGACGCTACCAATCGTATTGAACGTGAAGAGGCTGAGACTCGTGCCCGTGTTTCCGAACTTTTTGCTCGTTTGAATCGTTTAGAAAAACAAAAGAATTTGTTGCGTTCTCATGCTGGCAAGTTCCTTCAGTCAGACCTGCAAACTGTGGAGGAATTGGAAAAACAAGAAGAAGAGGAAGAGAGAAATCGCCGTGAAACTGAAAACGATCAGCGTCTTCTGACTCTTGAGAGTATCGATCTCTTTAATGCGACTTTTGGTTCTATCGATTCTGGTGATCTTCCTTCGCTTGACCTTTCCGTGCTTGATCCTTCTGATCATAGTGTTCGACTTTCTTCCGAGCATTCTTGAGATTTTCCTCTGGTTCCCAAGTATTCTCTGAGGTATCATATCCTTTCCATTTCACTAGGTAGTAGTGCTTATTGCTAATTCTCTGTTTTTCTAGTATCGTTTCGACCTCATATTCTTGCTCTTCATTGTCGACTTCTGTTTTGTATTGTTGTGCATTTCCAGGTGCTTTTTCCAGTAGTGAGACATGGAAATTCGGGTGTATAGGCACAGTGTCCGGTAATCGGAGTTTGTAATTAACTGGTTCAGTTTTCTGTAAAATTTCGAAGGGTCCTAGTTTCTTAAAGTCCAATTTGTCACTTGGCCTCTTGGTTTTAATGTTTTGTTGTAGCAGAAACACTTTCTCCCCCTCTTTAAACTGAGGTGCCTCCTGGTGCCTTTTATCGTAGTATTCTTTGACTCGTTTTGCCACAAAATCGATGTCTAATACCAATTGTTCATGCAATTTGCGAAGCAGGTTTGCTTTTTCTATTGCTTCATTTGTCAAGTTCTTCGCGGGTAGTTCCATTCTTTGCATGTCTGGTTCTCTTCTGTAGTTGGCGAAGAACGGTGTGAATCCTGTTGTTGCATTTTTTGAAACTGTTGTATGCTATCTGTGCCATCGGCAGTAGTTCAACTCAATTGTTCTGTTGGTAATTGATATACAGTATGTGTGCGCGGAGTGGAGTTGTGAGGCGTTGGTTGCGCAAGCTAACTACTAACAGGTGCTAACCCGTCACAAAAACTTCTGTTTGTTCCTCAAGTTGATCATCCTGATCTACATCAAGATCTAATAGATCACTATCATCTGAGAAAGAATTGATATTCATTTTTGCTATGTGTATTGAAAAATGTATGAGAAGGTAAAAGTTCAGTTTTGTTTTATCCTCAGCTGACCCTTTTTGTGCCAAGAAATTATTTGGGTCTGATGACCTCCACTAGCGTAGGTCAGGTGAGTCACCCGAGGGGTCGCAAGCGGCTCCTCCCGACAAACGACGACGACGACGACGACGACGACGACGAACGAACGAACGAACGAAGAGGAGAAAAGCCAATTCATTACCCATTCATCCTATTTCCACTTCCTTTACTTTCCTGGGGACTCTTTTCGTTGGCCGGCTTCTGTCCCCTTTTTTGCTTCCTCATATTACTTTTCATTTCCATTCTGACGATGGTACGTATGTTTGTGTTTGTGTGTTTACTTGGCCTTTTTCTTTTATAGTGTGGCTCGGGATGGGAGACACTTTCGGGAGGTATTCAACGTGCGGATTGGGATCGGGATTATTGGTGCTGGGATGTGCTTGTGTGGTTTTTTCCGCTGGTTTGCCCTTCCTGGTGAACGGGGTGAAGGAGGAGAGCGAGATGGAATGGATTTCGGTGGGGATGCGGGAACTTATTTCCTTTCCGACGAACGAACGATGACGACGAAGATGAAGATGAAGATAAAGATAAAGATAAAGATGGCATGGAGAGAACCGCAACCTGGCACGAGTGGAGTTAAGCCCATCCGTATGGAAGGAATCGCGCATAATTTTTTTTTTTTTTTTTTCTGCAATTGGCAAATTTTAGCAGAAGGCCCCCATTCTACATTACTGCGTGCATTCGGAATGTCAAAGGCTTGAAGAGTGCTAGGGTCTGTCAGTATGCGCTGCCCCGCGCGCTGGATCCAAATTAACATCGAAAATGCGAACGCATACCGCGGGTATCCCCATTGCCGATTTCCTTGGTCGTCGTTGTGGTCCATCTCGAAATCTTGAATCAAATTACATGGGAAAGGGGGACGAGAGGGGGGGCGGGGAGGGAGAGGGGAGGCAAAAAGATTTTTTGAATTTTTGGAAAATCGCTAGGATTTTTCTTTATCTGCTTGTTTCCTTTTTGTTCTTTTTTTGCATTTTTCTAAATTACACTGAGAGTTCTGGGAGAGGGTTGGAAAAGGGGAATAATGGGAGCTATTGGCTAATGTGACTGGTTCTTTGGTAATAGGTATCGCCTACGTCCGCTCGCTCGGCCAGTGCGGCTGCTACGGCCCAGTGGGGCCCTTTTGCGTCGAGGTGAGGATTACCTTCGTTTTCTGGTTTTTTTTTTTTTTTTTATCTTTGTGGCGTGGATGGGTGGGCCTGCTGCTGGGAATTCTGGAGGAGAACAAATCATGCGCGGAAGCTGGCTGAAAAAAAAATGCACTGGAGAACCCAGGGGATATTGGATCATGCGGTGATGGAGCGGACTTGATATTGGACAATATTTTCCAAGGGAGGGATGAAATCATTGGTCTGTGGCTTTCCACAACCCTTCCAGGAGGGATGGAGGGATAAATTAACGTCCATCCTAACTCCACTACATTGTGATGAAACCATCATGGCCACGGGAGGAATAATTCTGCAGATCTATTGGACTTCTTCCATCCATACGGGATGGATTCTTATGATCTCCGTACAGGGCTGATTGATAGAAGTTTCTCTTGCGACCACAATGCTAACGGGCCGTTCGTTTATCATGCAGAGTCAAGAAACAACCTCAGTTTGCCGGCTTTCCTCTAAAAACCGTCACTCGATAGTAAGCCTTTTCTTATACACGCACGCAAGCACGCACCCACGCACCCACCGTTCGCGTCTTCCTGCTCCCTGCTGTTTTCTTTACCTATGCAGTGGCTTGTCATTCTTTTACACCTACTATATATATCTCTAGCTCCCTTATTCCAATTATACGATCGTATCACAACTGACTTATCCTCTTACGAAAAATACAGCGGCACAATCGCCTCAGCCTTCGGCGCCACCGCCGGCATCTTTGCTGTTTTCTTCTTCGGGGAGGTCCCCCGCGTACGGAAGGATATCTTGATGAACATCCCCGTCATTGGCGGATACTGGGAACGGAGCATCCCTCCTGAAGATAATGTTAGTACATCAGACATCCGTTGCCTCTTAGCGCACCCCATGATCATTATTTAGCCTTGCATTTCCCCATATTCGCCCGATTATTTCAGAGTCTATTCAGATATGGGGTTGCTCTCTATATATTTTGGAGTTGAGCGCTGATTTGACGTACTTTGACTCTCCTTTTCTAGCCCTTCTAAACCATCTCGCGGAGATTTTCTTTTCGACTTCAATGTTTGTCTGCTCCTAATTGTAAAATATACGTATATGGAAAAGGACCAAGGGGCGACAATAAAAGGAGTTTTTTCTCTCTCTTTTTTTTTTTTTTTTTTTTTTTTTTTTTTTTTTTTTTTCAAATCAACCAAGTGTTCCTCCCAATAGCTTCTTCTTCATGATCAGAATTTATAAGTGCTGTATCTGCCCCTGTCCCTTTCCCTGTTGTGTGCTGTATGAGTGCGGAACGATCAAGGCTGAGGAGATGAAAATAAGTAGATGTAACTAACGTCTATGTAATAATATAGAGCTCTTTTTTTTTTTTTTTTCAAGACAATTGCTATTTCCCTTTCCAAATATTTCTTTATATAGTTATATCGATTTTTGTTGTTAGATTACGGAGTATAGAAAGGAGTTAGTTATTTAACCTGGTTTATTTTGCCATGCTTCCCATTCAATGACCGATCTTTGATCAGCAGAAACAATAACTAAATAGGCAATAGGAACAGATTGGAGCGATAAGAGGCATCCCGCAGCCCTCACTGTAACAGAAAGAACCCTCGGCTCCCACCGATGGCTCGTATGGTAAACTGTTAACTGATCTACACCGACGGGTCGACACCAGAAGCGCAGGGATCAGAGGGGACTCCTCGCTGCGATCTGAGTGCCTATGGACACGCTCT
>NW_001813974.1:1357466-1396941 GCF_000149585.1 Histoplasma mississippiense | reverse complement strand
AAAAAAAAAAATTCCCCCCAAAGTTTTAGCCAATGAGAGGGGGATTATTCCATATTCCTCAACCCTAGCTATGTACAGTACTATGTACTCAAATAAAGTGGCATGTGCAGCAAATGTAGATAGATAGATATTCCTTCTATACACCTATACCATAGAAAAAAAAAAAAAATAAAATAAAATAACATAACATAACATAACAAAAGCCAGCTCGACTCTCTTGCGGAACCTTTCCTCACCCGCCCGGATCATCAACGAGTGCATTTCATTCTTACAAAGCACCTCACCCTTCCTCACCCAGTCCAGTCTCCAGTTCTGGTATTCCCCTCCCCGGCTCCCTTTTTTGGTTTTATGTGGATACAATGATGCGTATCAACGGGGCATACCTGCGTAGACATAGATATGGTCTGCGCCTGGTTAAATAGATAAAGGAAAGGGAAAATATATAAAATAGGATATATGTATGTACAGTAAATACACTGGGTGGTCTTTGTGGGTGTTTATATATATATTTTGGGGCTTTTATACAACGAAATATGATTGAAAAAAATAGAGAGGGAGAGAGGGAGAGAGGGAGAGAGGGAGAGAGGGAGAGGGAGAGGGAGAGGGAGAGGAGAATGACTGATTTTATTTCACAAAATGGTCTTCGCGCAGAAGAACAGGAGAAAATGAGGAAAAGGCGCAACGATACCCGTTGGCATTGAATGTAGTAAGGAGGTATTTAGGAAGAGAGGAGTATCTATGCTACATTTGGGGTGAGGGAAGGGGAGGGGGAAATAGAGGATAAAAGGAAGACAAGAAAAAAAATAAAAGAGAACAAGAGATCCTATGTGGGCGTGAGAAGACCTGACTGAAATTGCCTTATGGCTCAGCATCCTCCCCCCTTTCCCCCTTCCCCCCCCCTTTTTTTTTTAAAAAAAAAAAGCGAAATCATAACCCGATAAGAAAAAGATATTTGAGACGAATGCAGTATACTGCAATCTCCACACGAGTAGGAATATGGGTCGGGCGCAACACTTTGTCGCATCTCCTTATCCTGCTGGATAGTCGGACATTCGACCCGTCATCTCATATGGATCCAGATTTGGTACTTTCCTTTAGTATTCTTCTCCTCCTTCGTACCAAATGGTTTCTCCTTCGTTGACTATAAATATTCGTAGGAGTCGTCTGTTATTTCCTTTCCACCTTTTCACCAGCTGTTTCAAAAAGCAAAACAAAATACAAAACTGAGAAGGCAAATTCATGTGTAAAAATCTTGACATCTATACATGTTTTCGTCATGGAAACCACACTACACCGCCACCACGGATAAATTCGTCAACTGGGCTGGTTATGGCGTTTCGTACGGAATAATCAAGGACTTTCCAAGTGGGAATAGTAATAAACAAGGTATAGGGCGAAATTGCAGTACGTCGTGCTAACTTCGAATCTGGAGATGGACGCACTCACGCACGCACGCACGCACTCAACCCTATCCCCTCTGGTCAAACTAATACGCCACATCGCCTTAAAGACTGAGCTGGTCAGCACTTCCAATCCGCCCAAGATGTCGACTCCCTTTAGTTACCAAACCAAGCGGATAGAAGCGCTCTTCGCCCGCAGCTGTCCGCCCGCCCACATACCACTTCTCGGCGCCCAAGGCATCGCGAAACCCTCCGCTCCCGCTGCTGCTGTCGCTTCCCCGACGATGTCTATTGTGTGAGGACGGTATTGGTATTGGTAGTGGCCCTGCTGGTGGCGTGGTGGCATGGGACTGCGGATGGGGATTAGTGTTGAGATGTTGCTGATGATGATGGTGGTGGTGGTGGTGGTGGCGGTGAGAATGTAGTTGGCCTGCTGAGGCAGCGGCTTGAACGGCTGCAGTTGTGGATTGGGAAGGGGAACTCGAGGACGGGTTGTTGTTTGTGCATCCGCCTGCGGAGGCTGACGATGAGGATGTTGCCTTTGCAGCTACCGTTCGCGTATTGGGTGGTGAAGAGGAGGATTGGGATGCTGAATTGGAGGATGACACATGGGATTGTGAGAGGGAGTTTGTTGAAGGGCCCGGCGAAGGGGGTTTTGATGCCTTGTAGGCAGACTGGGCCCTGAAAGCTGCTAGGAAATTGGCGAGAAATGGGCGGTTGGTAGACATGATGTCAAACTTATGATACAGAGTCAAGAGGACCTTTTTCCTTTTTTCCACCTTTGTTGTTCCAAGACGATGATTATTGGAGTGAGGCCTTGTGCCTAACACCTGCTGCTCTTTCGCTAACTATCCGAACACATCACACAGTGGCCGGATAGAAATGAGCCTCCTGCTCCAAAATCGGCGTGGGAGGTCTGGCAGAGAAAATCGACGAATGCTATATGATTAGCTGGAGGCTGACGAGCTCTTATGACAACATGATTCGGCCAAAGTTACCAGAACCGCTCAGAGGAATCCCTGGCAACCGGACCCTGAAGGGGAGTTATATGTAACCTCTTAATGGACTGTTATTGTCCTTATTGACAAAATGCTGGGGAGGCACGCGAATTGGGAGCTATATTTACACGCCGGTTGGAGTTGGTGGAGTTCGAGAGCAAAGCATAGGAATTCGACAGCAAAGAATTAAGAGCCAGATATTCGAGATGGTCGACGCGGGATATAACAATAAAATCGTATCCAACTGAGGGGAGAAGGGCAGTTCGGGTGTCAAGAGATGAAGGAGGAGGGGCCGTTTTGGATCGGCGTTAGCTCCGCTTCAAACTTGCCGGAAAATCTGAAATGCTCCGCGACGGATCCTACCGATCCCTGCCAGCGCCTGCGGGAGGGGGAGAATGAGAGATGAAGGATGCTAAGAATGTCGGGCGTGTGAAGTTAAGATATGGCTCCAAAATGTTGTGACAACGGAGGCTGGGATGATGATGATGATGATGATGATGATTTCGAGGTGGCGGACGGTTCCGGCGCTGGGTTTATCCGACCTCGGAACTAACCGGGTGGAGGCACCGTGAAGGTCATTCGACTTCCATGATACGTCATAGTTCGGGTTACGGCATGTTCGAACCTGATTATTACTGATGTGTGTTCAATTTCATGCTCTGTATGGAGAGTATGTACAGAATACATATGATTAGTAGAGAAAACACTGATAGTTAACTAACTAACTAGTTAATGAAGTCAACAAGTCAACCACGAGATAGCTGACTAGTTAACTAGAGGTTAATACTTATCATGATCAAAAAGAGTCGTCTGAAGACCTTCCAAGCGTTCTTTACCCCTGAACCAATATAGTCGTACTGAATTCAAAATTGTCGCACGGCCCCTTCACTTGCAGAGGTTTTAGCCACTTCCCCATTAACGAAATTCCTGCCAGGCCGTGTTTCATCCGGCCATCAGTCTATCTGTTAAAGTTTGAGGCGGTCAATGATTGTGTACTGCGTAAATTGAATCTGCTCTGGCTCAGAGCGCTCTCTTTTAAACCTCCCGAGTAGCCCCCTCCATCATAAAACCACTGTTTCCTTGTAAACAACATCCCACCCCTCTGTACGGATAACTTTTATCCTCAATCCATTCCCAAATTTACCGTCGATTGCTGTTTGGATGCCGTAGGTACCTTAATTTTGTGCTCCCATCTCTTGAAACTTCAAGATAGAAATTGTGAACTTGAGACTATGGTAATTAGCGGAATTCTCCTTTTAACCTAGTGGTAGAAGTTTAATTTTATAGTTACCATTTCCTATAAGAGAGGTTTGCTGTTTACAGCTGAATGAGGTTCGGATTTTTGCCAAAAATTTTCAACCACAATGAACTTCGAACCCTGCCAGCCAATGCATGCTCAACTCTTATCGTGATTTCGCTCCACCTAAGTTACTAGTATTAATACACCCCACACCATTCTCATCACCTCAAGGAGTGTAGAATTCAGGGCTATATTGGAGAATTAGTTAGGGGGCTAGGATCTGGGGAGAAAAAAAAATCATCAAGTGACTTGTATGTTGTTTTAGTGACACTAACAGGGTTCAAAAACCACACACATTGTTTTTGAACCCCTGACATCCGTTGTCGCATGGGCCCGAGACGCGGCTGTATAATGCTGTTATTTTTCCTCTTCCCACGTCTGCCCAAGCCAGTCAGGTTCATTGTAGTCAACTATCGCGCACCACGGCTGGTCATGTGGGGTGTATGGACTCAAAGGCAGGTCGTATGGCATACGAAACCCCACGAACGTAGAAGTAGTAGATGCACCAGAACCATTGTTTTCTGGCACTTCAGGCATGTCTTGCTTAAAGCATGGCAACATTACTGCGGCTGGTTTGTTGTAGCCATTATCCTTATCACCATCATGACGTGGCAGCTCCTTCCCCTTCCCCTTCTCGTTCTGCCCACTTCCACCACCATCCTTTTCCACCTCTCTGTCGATGAATAAGTCAGGCCAAACCAACACACCTATTTCCCAACTACATATCCTTATCTCTTTTTTCCCATTCGCAGCAGCGCCCCATGCTTGCACCGAAAGGTTTGCAGAGGTTACCATTGCCCAGTCGATAGTAGCTAGGTCAGCATCCGAAAACCGGATGTATGTTTTTATGTGCGGTGCTGCTCTGCGACGCCCTGCATTTCGAATTGGCTGGCTGTTTTTACCAGTGGTGACGTATTTTTGAACTGATTCATTGGCATCCTTGCTATCACACCGCTCTTGTCCGGAGTTAATTGGGTGTTTTGCAGATATGTCACTGCCATCGCCTGTGTCTCCAGCCCAACGACATAGATATGGACGCAAATACTCAAGTTGTTTTCGCTGCGCAGCACTCTGGAGTTTCATATGGATAGACCCGCCGGATGCGTAGCCATTCAATGATCTGCGGATTTCATCTGGGGTAGGAAATATGATTGAAAATTTGGTAGGAGGGTCTGTTTTGGGGTTAAACAAGTTCGAAGCCCTGGGTCGTGATGGTGAGAGAGCGGCGAAAAACGTCTCCTTTAGCCATTTGTCGGTTTGTCCTAGCGTTGCCACTGAAGATATCTGGAATTTGCGTGTGAGTGGTGAGCACTCCCAAGAGCGAAGCCTTCAGCCTCCTTCTATGGGACATCGATCTCACCTGGATGATTATTTGAGGCTTCTTCCCCACAGTATTGTTCCCCCCACCAAGAGGGATTTGTTGAATTGCGTCCTTCAGTGCAGGCCAGCCCCACAAGGTTTGTTTTTCCGAATCGAGTTCGTCGATTGCTTGTCTAGTTGGGACGCTGGCGATCAAACCAGCTCGAACGGCGCCAAAATCATATTTTTCTAATTGATCGACTAGGGGGCCGGTCTTTTTATTGCCATATGCCTCGAGATAGGCTAGTAAATCCCTTTTGAATCGATTTCCTCTTCTGACACCGTCCAAGGTCGCATAAGAATGTCCATTTTCCATTTCGGGTCGCATTGGAAGCAGCGGGGATCGCCATACTGCTTGACACATATTCGCCCAATCCCCAGCAATCATGTTTGCTGTGTGAATGACAACCCTGTAGAAATGTCAATGTGAAGAAAGACAGCTACATTAGCAAAGTATACTTACTGCGCTTGGTCATCATGCCGGATGAGAATCATCATTTTCGAATGATGTGTCCCAAACGGCTCTGGCATATAGGCGACTATCGGCTCAACATTGGGATACCGGCGGCAGGCTTCCTGCATACGAGTCAGCAAAGTTAACCACCTGTATTATATGCGCCATGTGTCAAATCTACACGGGAATAAGCTGAGGGGGAAGAGATATTTTCTAGCAGAACGTAGGAATCAACTGACATCGACGCGAATTCGATTGGGAGATTCCCGTTTCCAAGAACCATGTATAATTTTCACCTTGACCAAATCCCGCACATCTTCGTCAAACTGGCTCATAAGAAAGTCAACGTCAAACATGTAATTGAACTGCCAGCATTCTTTGATGAGAGGATCCCCGAGAATGTCCCTCAACTTTACAGAATCGGTATTGTAGCCTGACGATGCAGAGAAATCGCGGATATGGGTGAGCTGGATTGGAGACGGGATGACCCTCGAGGATATAGGGGCATTTACTTGCGATATATACGGGCCGGATGTGCTAGGTTGACCTGTAGGCTGCCGTAAAGGGGGCGTTATAGATCTCCTCAGGGATGCTAAGGTGTTAGCATCTTTTAAAGTGCTATCGTAACCATCTTGTAAAGTTCCATGGGATGTCTTAATCCTCTTCGAAGGGCGTCTCTTGTCTGCCATAGTTACTCCAAAGCATTGAACAAAACTTGAAGTCTTCCAGGGAAGTATCAATCAAGGCTTGATTCTAGGCTTTTGAGTTTTTCCTTGATTACCTCAGGCTTGGGAATTTGTGGAGGATCTCCACGAAAAGATCACCGCAGTTAAAACGAAAGGCTGCAAAGAGGATTTTAAAATAATTTGGAATATACTAGGTCGTTTTGGTGTTACTTTTATGTTCTTGGCCGAACACTACTGGAATGATGGACCATGGCAGTCGATGACAAGTTTTCATCTAAATTGACCAGTGGGAGCTTGGAGCGATAAACTGTAATTAACTGGCACCTCTCCGGATAATCGTCCCAGAGTTGATTTGGACAAAATACAGAATGAGACGAAAGAAGATACAGATTTTGATATTGGGGACAACAAGCCTTCCAAGGTTGACGTTTTAGTCACGTGTGTCCGTTTCTCCCTATCCAACAACATCGACCGAGAAAACATTCTTGTTCTACATATCTTATCATCGAGGACCGCCATGTTAATTACGGATCAAACCTTGTATTGATCGTAGTTTGTTCCATCTGACATGAACTTGTCGTGGTGATGACATGCCCCGCCTTTGGATTGTAAGAATCAAATGTGGAGTGCAGTTTTGGATAAGCCGTCAGTAAAATAGTGATCGTTCGTTGGTGTCTACGTGAGTATAAAGCACTAGTATGCCCCGATCTGAATAATATTTGTGAAGTGGAGCGCAACTGACTTTGATAACCTATTAGACCCGAGGATGAATATTACTCTGCTAGGCTGTCATCAATATTAGGCACAACCGGGAATCATGGCAAGCCCAACGCCAGCCCCAAGTGCAATCCAGCGAAGAGTGTGGGAGGGCCGTATTCCTCTCGAAATAACATTGTCTCCGGCTGAATGCAGGACATATGACAAGGCAGACCCATATCTTGTAATTTCGATCCCTTTATCTGAACCCCAGGCGTGTACTTCCATCATCGATGCATTTGTCTGACTCTAGATATTTCAGATATGTTACCCTCGTGTATCATATTTGCCGTTTTTACTCCCGAGGCTACGTGCCTTCTTTGCTACATCCTTGATTGATATTGAAGCCCAGGACTATCAAGGCTGGTTTTCCTTTGAAGGGGTTCCCCTGAAGTGGCACTATCCCCTCGGACTCCTGTATGATCTATATTCGGGAGCAGATCCAGTTACTTCCAAGTCTACCGTTGGGGAACACCTTTCGCATACAACTTCTCCACGACAGCCAAATGATCCTGAACCCCACAATGTGCACGAACCCGGCGACCCAATTCCTTGGCAGTTGCAGGTTCATTTTAGCGATTGGCCGGACCAGGAGCTTGTTCGGCTCGATGCTGACGGAAGAGTTATTCATGATGCATTCATTAATAGTGTCAAAGAAGCCGATTTTGTGCGGAATGGAACCGCAAAGCGTATCATGACATTGTCTAAGGAGGATTCGTCTGGATTGTGGCAAGCTGTCCAAGAGCGTGCGTGCATGCATGCATCGATTGATCCATTTTTGTAGTTTGCACTAGGAACAAATACTAACAGCAAAGGAAACCAGATGACTTCACAAACTTCCAACGGATTTCCAACATCCTCATCCCTGGCGGGCCCAATCACTTCCGAAATATCCCACTGAGGATTTTCCTGCCATCTCCGCCGAACTCCGCTACCCCGTCACTTAAAGTAATACAGTCTCTGTTTCCACCCACGATTCCGCCCGCTGCCAATCAAACTGGAGCACCCGGACGACAAACCCAACCGCAGCCACAGACTATAGGATCGAGTCTAAATTCGCTTCTTCCCAGCCTCTTCCCCAGCAAACGGATCCCGGTCCTGGCGAAACCTGTGCTCCAGGGGGCTGTTGTTCCTATGACCGCACCGCTGGAGGAGGTTGTGCGTGTAGCCGGGTATGCAGATGGCTGGTTAGCCATTGTGGTGTCCATGGTGGGGTGATATCAAGACTGCGGCGGCATGCAGCGGCATGGCAATGATTTCATGCTCCAGTTTATGTTTTTGATTGGGTTTTTGGCTTCTGGAGGGAGCTACGAGAGGGAGTCTTCGGTTTTATCTTTTGGAATAATTTTTGCATGAGATTCAAGGGAGATTAGTTGTGCGTGGATTCCTGCCGTGGTATGGGCATATATGAATGACATGTAATGGCGGCGCAAGCACGGCAGGTAGTAAAAAATGTTGATTGGTGATATCTGTGATGGACTGGACAAACTTTCTTCTTGTAATGTTTTGGGGAAAAACCGAGAAGCCCAATGATTGATCATGTCTTAGGGCCGTTAAATAAAACGAACGGGGTTTTCTGAAACGTGTTTTGTTTTATCCGAAGTGTTTATACTTTTGTCAACCGTTTCTATGATGAGATCACTCGCTGATACGGCATGGGGCTTCGACTTCGCTATGAAACGACGATACTCGTTTCGTGATTAGAATCGATGTCTGATTGAATAACCCAAACCGCCAGTCTGCTCTTCCCTCAGGGCTCATCAACTTCTCAGGTTGTCAATGAATGAGAAAAACAACAAAATTAAACCGGCAACTATCCTAATTTAATCATTGAACCTATATATATAGATATTCTTTTTTATTATTCTGTACGAATTAACTAACTACATGACTAACATAAAGCTAGCTAATGAATTGTACCTAGGTATCATCAAGCTGAATACTTGGAGAAGAGTAGTAGATCGTAAATATGAAAAGATAATAAAAGAAACTGCAGGAGAGCGTGGAGGGGAAACAGGGCGGTGGGGTTGGAATTGGGCTCAAGACATTCTGGAGGAGGGCGCAAATAATGAAAATGAAACAAGAACGAACGGGGAAAGAATGATATGAGCGAGAAACGAAACGAAAACATAAGAAGGAAAAAAAGAAAAGAGATGGGTAAAATAAGGAATCGCCACCCAGAAGACTTGCAAAGAAGCTATTCAAGCAAAAAAAATGGCGACCACAACAAATATTTGCCAGTTGGTGACTACCATCCATACATTTTAGGCTGGAAAGGAGCCAGGTAGGTTTCTCATACGCAAAATAGGATTGCTTGTAGGAAGTGAAAGAATAAAAAGGTGGGGGAGGAAACGTGGGAAGGAGAGGGTATATATGTATGTTTGATAGGGGACGGATAGTACATGGGGGTATCTGCCTATGCACAAATAAGGATATTTACACGGAACTGCAAAAAATGAAATGCTCGCTATAGTGGCTATGAAGACGGAAACAAAAGAAAAAGCAAAGAAGAAGAAAAAAATTTGAAAAATGAAAAACAAAATAAAAACATAACAGCATAAAGAGAAGGGATAAGGAAAGTGTCTTGAAATCAGGTGTGGGGTGAGGGGATATATGAGCATGAGAAGTGGGGACGGAGGCTTCTTCAAATGACATTTCTGCCATTGATAGTGAGCTCGCCACCTTCCTCTCTGCCTTTCTTCAGGGCTCTGGCCAACATCAGCTCTCGCATCCAGTTAATCCTCTCATCTCGAGTCTTCACCGCGAAGTGGTGGCTTTTGCCCTGGCTTGCGAAGAGGTGTCTGCGCTCGGCAGAGTCGTGGGCGGGGATGAGAGAGAATGCAAATGCAGTCTCGTCGCTGTTCGATGGTAGATTGGCAGCTTTGCGGAGGACGGAGCGCTTGAAGGCCGCGGTGAGCTTCGAGTTTGTGGCCAACGAGGAGCAGGCGACGGCGAAGTCGTCGACATCGATGAACTCCAAGGCCCGCGAGCGGCGTTGCGCATCGCGCTCGTCCTTGTGCATGGCCAGGACCGTCCCGCGAAGGGTGAAGTGCGCGTCTTGCCACTCGTGGCGTAGGAGGCGGGTTGTTTTCCGCTTCTTCATCCATCCGCTATGAGTAACGTCGGGATCGGACCTGTGTGACTGGGTCGAAGGAGAGATTCCAGAGGCGCGGGAAGGCCTAAAGTGAGGTTCTGTTGTATGACTCGTATGACTTGGGCGAGGAGTAGTCGGGCGGTCTTCCGGGGTGTCGATTGGTTGCATCGCCTGGAGCTCATCAACTGGAGCCATAGTCGCGAACGAAGGACGACGTCGATGATTGTCAGGTTTAGCCGACGCTGAACGAGAAACTGGGTCGACTGGTGGGCGCAAATGGTTGCCATAAAACATATTTGGTGGTACTGATTGCGATGCCTCCCGATCCAGAGGTCCGGTAGGGAAGGCAGTGAGGGGAACGTCCATTTCTGAAAATGGGGTGTTTGTTTGGCGAGACATATCCAGTGGATATTGGTAAGAGTTGTATTCCTGAGTTGCTGTAGCTGAGCCTGCCAGCCTTGACCCCATTGAAGGAGTAACGGTCCGCTGACCGCCTGAAAGCAAACCATCTGACTCACTATCGCCTGGTATCATGAGTTTTGGAAGATTGCGAAGATTGTTGATCATATGGAAAGCAGGCTGGGAAGATTCAGGAGGGGAGAGGGGAGGGAATATCTCCATCGGTGGACTGGGTTCGTTGTATGCGGCATTATTAAGGTGTTGAAAAGTGAGGAATTGTCGAACATTTTCTTGGGGATCTCTAGGCTGCACTCCATTAAGGTTCTCAGCGTTGAGTTGGAACTCAGGCGTGTGGCCAGGGCCAAGGACATCAGAAGACGCGACGACGGAGGGAGCTGCATCTGATTTGGGACGCACAACACTTCCAGTGACTGATTCCTTTCCAGCATGAGGTATAATGGTGCCGTCGATGCTGGTGAATTGATCGGGGAACTCAGTCGCTATGCGTGCAAGCTTCCGTTGTTGCTTCTGGAATCTAGAGCAATTCTCGCCCTTGGAACACTTGTGCAGTTTCGGGAGCAGTTGTTCAATAGCAACAATGGAAACAGACTCGGCTGGAGAGATTATATCGCCATCCGCGAAGAGACGATTGGCGCGGCCCCGTCGATGAGTTGAGGGGTTGGTTGGGGTCTCACAGTCTGGAGAGAAACATTCAGCGCTGTTGTCTCGTCTCGTGGATGTATAACTCCTTAGGCCCTGAGAAGACGAGCTAGGGTCCGAAGTTGTAGCCGGGGCCAGAGCATTTGTTGATTCAGCACGAAAGCCCTGAATCATATTCATCAACCGATGTCGTATACCAAACGAGCTAATGTCTAGCTCCTTGAGATCATCCATCTGGAGATCAAGGAGGACCGAGCCTGAGATATCATTCCGGATGAATCGTTCGACTATGGCATCCTCGAATCCAGATTCGTACATCCATTCTGCTACTCGCGTTGGTGTCCAGGAACGTACATCGTCGACGCTAGCAACGGGGGCGATCTCTGGCACACTTGAAGATCGTGATCGTTCATAATAAGGAAGCTGCTCCGGCGGGATTGTGCTAGATCTTTTTGTCGATCGAGAGCTTATCGAACCTTGAGGTGGCGCTATGGAAGATAGCGAAAAGTACAATTCTAAATCCTCCGATCTTTCAAAAAACGTCGAATCTAATGAAGCCCGGAATAGATGGGGTCCCGATGGTCCTTCCACCGGTTTGCTTTTATCAAACTGGAAATTGAACGACCCCTGATCTGAGTCTTCGGGAGTGGGAGCCTCATCCTCGGTTGACAACGTTGTGGCACTGTCATTGCCAAACTGTATATTTTTGTCAGCTTGCTTTTCTATCTAAGCTATGCGAGGAAAATTGTGACTTACTGATTCAACACTTCTGCGGGCAGAGGTATCTATTGGAGAGTACTCTGCTTCGTAATCGGTGTCAAATATCTCGGTCGCTTCTGACAGAGGCCGAGAGTTGTATGATCGCGTGGAGAGAAGCGACATATGGTTTTTCGACGGCTTTTGCAGCATTTGTACGCCCCCTAGCGACCGCCGTTGTTGAAATACAATTGGAGCCTCCTGAAAAGTGGGCAAGTCAACGAAAAGCTCTTCTTCCCTCCCCTTTCCTGCCCTTATAATATTTATTTATTTATTTTATTTTATTTTTTTTTTTTTTGTAGGCCCTGGACAAAGGAAAATAACACTTACCATGACAGGGGAAAAATTAGAATAAATGAGCCTGCGAATCAATGTAAACCAGTGGCAGGAGCAGCGATTGTGAAAATAAATATGGGAAAAATCAATATATAATAGGAAATGTATATAATGAGATAGACCGTTGCCGGTTCTACGATTTTTCTATATCAGTAGGCAGGAGGGCAACTATCAAAGCGCCTTCCGTTCTCGAGTGATAATATTAGAACAATATATAGTTAATGAAGCAAAACATGGAAATGGGTATCGAAGAGGCGCAAGAAACAAGATCGCATCAAGGGGGGAAGAAACTTTCTAAGAAGGGCGGGTAGGTGGGCGCTTCGAGGTATATGTAGACAGGCGTTGAGATGGGGAACAAAGGGCGAGGGGACGACTCGGGGAACGGGTGGTATTTTCTTGTCCATACATGTACCACTCCCAGCCAAAAGCTTATGTGCCATGGAAGGATCGGTACTTCCAAGATCTGGAACTCGAAGTGGGATTCGCAGAATCGGGGCATGTTAGCAATAAGAAAAAATGTTCCCTCCCCACCATGCACGTTCCGCCGGAGCTTTCTGTTCAAGACTCAAGAGACATGGATGTGACCTGCGACCGAGCATGGCTGGGCAAGCAAGTCACGGAGTGACCTCACCACCCGGCGTAACCAGTACTGGTACATCACTGTGAAGAACTCACTCTCGAGTCCTACAGGCTGGAGGATACCTCACGCCCGCACCGGTTCGCCCCATAATGCCTTAGGTGCATCGCCAAAAGAGGAGTTGCACGCCGGCCCCGCCGCCCCCAGCCCACTCCAGGCTAAGAATAGCATCATCTCCTGCCACTGCCAGTTCGCAACTTCGCAACACAATCATTCATTCGCGGGCCGCGAAGGGAGCGACCGCAGCGACCAACCGACAGATCCTCCAATCACCATGCTCGGTCCTCCAGTTGCACCCCGCTGACTGGCTGAGGGCATTTTGCTCGCTCTTCGCACGCGGTGGTTCAGCGACAGGGATGCGGGCGTCTGTCGAGATATCACATTTTCTCTCCCACCTGGGCGTTTCTATTGGCGGGAGAGGGTTTTCTGTCACTCGCTGGTGCGAAGGATTGGAAACTTGGCAACTTGGCACTTGTTGTGCAGACGAGGAGCGAATGGAAGGCCATGCATGAGTCTCGGTTACGCGCCCCTAAAGAAGAAGGGAGTAAAAAAATCGAGGTTTGCGATTTCAGGCTATCGTTGATCCTTCGTTTCATTTCTTTTTTTCTTTTTTGCGCCTGTTGCTTTCCCCCACTTGGCATTTGGCTGGGGGAACATGATGTTTCATTGCAAATGCACTTGTTGGATAGGATCGTAGGATACAGTTAACTGAGTGTTTTAAGACATCTGGCCAAGTTGATATTGTTGATTTCCCACACTTCCATGATCCATCGATACACAGTTTTGTGTTTGATATCCTCGAGGGAAAGACGGTCTGGTCTGTAAGAGGACTCGGACGTATCACAGCATTGTTCGTGCATTTATTTAGAATCGGCAGATCTACGATTTTATGCCAAGCTGCTCTCAATTGTTTGTCTGTCTGTGTATATCGCAAAAATAAAGCTGGCCTCGACAACATGTAACCCGCTGTTCGCATGCAACGACCCAAATAAATAAGAACCGTAATTGCCAGGAAACGCGCTCTTCTATTTCGAGTAATTGAATCGGAATAAAGAATGCGTCCAGGTGGGACAACGGCGGATTGGGTCTGCTGGCGGTCGCATGAGAAGCCTGCTGGACACTCCGCGTTGCGACGGGGGGCGAAGAGAAATCTGGCTTCGAAGCGGAATAGAATACAGGCCAATTCCGGACACGGCCCAATTTGGGGCATTTTCCAACCTCGACATCCGCAGCTTATGCTGGCAAAGTTTTGGCACGGGTATGTGGACAAGTTAGCTCGGCGGACTGCCCAGGTCTCCATACTGTCATACTAGGACTTGTCCACTTGGTGGTGTGCTTAACCAGGTTAAGTTTGACAATGCTGGGCTCGTTTGTACGGGTGGCTATTTTTAACAGTCGGTCTTGCTGGGCCTGGTGCCCTTGTTGCCCTTGACCCTCTTTGCGCTGATTGCTGCCCACCAGTCTTGGAATTTGTTGTAGACTCCAGAGCGTGTGTGTGAAGGAATCGAGGTAAAGAGACCGCCCAACCAACGCGTTTTTGGCTTTCCTGTTGATCGAGTTATATCCATTATTCTCAATCAGTCCGGCCAGTTCATACTCTCGTTGGCTGTTGAGCAATTCTCCTCTTCTTCGACGTCATTCTCCCGATCATGGGGTTTTGTCAGCCTTTCCAGCACCAATTATCCAACGCTGCAGGTATCGCTGAGGGCCAGGCGGTGCTCTGTCTTTTGAAGCTACATCTTTAGCCGAGAGCAGCTTGCTCCAATCCTGCTGCTGGTCTGATACTTAAATTCGCCCCTTTGCACTGTGGTTGACATCGTTGACATCATTCTGTGATCAGATGAGATGAGTTGTTGCGATCATGGACGCTGTAAGGTGCCGCGGGGTGAACTTTGAGCAAAGGCACATCCTATCTGATAAGGCCGGTTGATCGCTGCATTCCTCACCGCCCACTCCAGCCAGCGCGGGACAGGATCCGGAATGTCAGATTGAAGAAATACGGATGATTTTCACCCGTCTCTCGTTAGTTAGCGGAAGCATGTAAGAATGCTATTGTCACACGCCATCAGCAAGGGTGGTAGTAGTAGTAATCTTGGTTTTCTCTTTGATCCATCCCAAAGT
Organism: Histoplasma mississippiense; assembly: GCF_000149585.1. Lineage (NCBI taxonomy): Eukaryota > Fungi > Ascomycota > Eurotiomycetes > Onygenales > Ajellomycetaceae > Histoplasma > Histoplasma mississippiense. The sequence continues at coordinate 1,381,985 of NW_001813974.1, read as the reverse complement.
TCAGTCAGACCTTGGATATCACATCACGTCAACGCCTTGTTTCTCCTCCGCTCCATGGATCTCGCAATTGCTCTAGCTAAGTGCTTTCCTCCGCCCCGGCCAGTTTGGGAAGAAGCCCCTTGTATTCCCTGTTTTTACCTCACTTAGGTCCTCCATAAGTCCACGACTTCATATTTTCCCCGCCATCCTCCTCCCCTTCCCTGGATGACGCCCTGGAGTCCTAGCTTCGTCACAGTGAAATAGGATGCCGTGCTCGAGCAGAAGGAAATGCAAAGCGACTGGCTAGAAATGTGGGCCATCGTGAAGTCACCAGCCATTCTTTGTATTGAGTTCGAATCAGAAGCAGTCGACTGAATCCCGCACGCACCACCACAAAGACTAAAAGGATAGGTCCGAACTCGTCGGTTGTCCACATCACATATTCGGCGATGTTCGTCCTTCCTGTAGTTATCCAGTGCCCCATTTTTCCGCGCTTCATCCCATGAAGCTGAATCGCCAAACCCCAAGTTCAAAAAGGGTCATTCCTGTACGAAGCCCTTGGATAACATACGTCTGTGCGCGCTTGCTAAGCAAGCATGGCATTCCGCCTATACAGACTACACACTGTGAAATCGATTGCATACAGTGCGCAGCATGAAGCTTTGGAAAATTCTTGGTTTTGTCTGTCCACAATTGGCGCGCTCCATGTGGGAAATATGCATGTGGCTTTTTTTTTTTTTTTTTTTTTTTTCATTTTTGAGCCGGCCTGACCGACTCTAAAATGATCCCTACGTGGCTCGCTTCTCCGACCTGGGGAATTTTTAAACATTTGTCTGCTTTTGGGGATTTGATTTCAACCTTTTTTCTCCTTGCATCAAGGGGCGCAAGTTCACACACCAGGGAGTGAGCGTTTTCCGTTTCGAGGGACTCTTGCGATGATTTTATTGTTATTGCTCGCTTTATTTTCCTCTCGTGTTGGGTGCGGATTCTACAATTCTCCATCTTGGAAGGCGGTGCGGTGCGACTTGTGCCGACAATGATGGGCCATGCCCATGGGTACTGAGCTGCTGGGCCGACAATGGGAAAAATGAATGCGGTTGAGGATGTTCCTAGCTACTTTCTCTCTCGATTCAATCAAATTTTTCTAGCCCGGATGGATACTGGCACTTGCGCCTTCGGCTCCTGCGCACTCTTCATTTATTATTCATGTTAGAGCCAACTGTGAAGCAACTTATGCTGAAGCAGCCTGTTTTCATGCATCTCTTTTATTCCTTGCGCAACGAACTACTAGTTGTCAACTCAGCGATTGCAGATTGAGAGATATTCAGAGATAAATCAGTCTTAGATATAGTAAAATTAAAATGCTCAATTTTGTACAAAGATACGTGATTGAGTGAATGAAGTTACTAGTAGTAGATTAAAAGGATTACTATCGGCATTATATCAGATTTAATCTATTTATAATACTATCTATTTAACTGCTGCATCTGGCGGTTGGGCCACACCACACCCACGGGTATACATATATCACTATGAGCGCAACCATTCAACAAAACCTTAGTGGTCATAGTGCTACCTTATCACATTCTAAGAATTAGTGAATCATTCTAATATAATTTAATCTCTATATTCTATTATCTTAATATCTGATTCTTCTATTTGAATCTCTTTCAATATAACATTGTATTATTTTATATAACTCTATTTTTATAGAGTTCTAAGAATCATTTCTAAAGAACTAGTATTATAATATCTTGATTTTGCAATGCTATATTTTAGAGTAATTATTTGTTTTCAGTTTAGTTTCAGTTGTCTGCTTCAATCTAGTATTGACATCTCAGTGCTATTCTATCTTAGAATATCTACAAATTTAATGAAAAAGACTATATAGTATAAGCAGTGAGATGAAAATCTCAATGTTTATTTAGAGAAGATTTTTAAAACTCTTTAAAAATAGAGTTATATAAAATTAATACAATGTTATATTGAAAGACATTTGAATAGCAGAATCGAATATTGAGATAGTAGAATATAGAGATTAAATTATATTAGAATGATTCACTGATTTCTAAAAGATTGAGTCAGCTATTAGTTATATACATATTTTGTATATATGGTATTATAGATAGATTGAAATTCTTTTTTCTATCTCTCTTTTTTTTTATTAATATCATCAGAGAAATGTAAGTAATCATTGCCCCGATGGCCGAATGGTTGGTGCGGCCACCTGGTAGTGCCTTGGCGTGGGGACTGGAATACTCCTTACCCCTTGTTTTGCAACTCAGCGAAAGGATCCTAATGGATTTGAAGTACAAAAAGCTAACGTCACCACTAGTTAGTTAACTATCGAGCTGGCTGACGTAAGATAGGGTGCCGCTTGTAAGGGAGGTAACAGCTCCATATTTGTAGACTCTGAATAGGCTGGCCCGAATTGATCATTATACTGAACTGCGTCAAGTCTGCCATCTTCGGATCACGTTTTAGCAAAGTAGGGTCGTCATGCACATCGGCACTGGGAATCAGCAAAGTGCAGTCGATGGAAGGAAACGAACATGATAATACGTTCAGTGGGATTTTCGTAGTTTCGGTTTACATCCTAGGCAAATCCGACCGATCGTGGCCTTTGCTGACCACATACGATCCGGATCCATCGTATACGAAATGTACAGTACATGTAACCATTAAACGCAATCACGGAAATCAGGGCCTCCAAGCCCCTGATCTCCTTGCTGGCAGGAGAGAGTTGGGTATACGTATACTAGAACTAGAGCATCTACAGGGAGGACTGACTACCAAGGAGGAGTAAAACTACCTCAGGCTCTCCACCTCCCGCTTCGCAGGAAGCACCCATTTCCGCATCCACTCAGACCCCGCAACGTCCTGAATGGTAGTTAGCCCTGTCGCCCGGCAAGTATTGAAACATCATGCCAGGCATGTGCAAGATGGCCCTCTTCTCCTCTTCCCCCAGCACTTCCATGTGACGTTGTTGTTGAGTTGAGTTGTGTTGATGAACCGGTCATACCACTCCTCCAGGCTATTGTGGAAAGGGGCGTCAGTTGTCACGTCAATGGTCGCATCCTTATTGTAGAACTCAGCTCTGGACTCTCATTGCGCCCACCATGGGTCCGGCAACAGGCCCAGCACACTGACTTTGTTCTGGAGAAATTCCGCTGCCTAAGGTGCTGAAGGGGCCCCAGCTGTCCATGATTTTGAATATGGTGCATTTCAGAGTCCAGATTTTGCTAGGGAAGGAGAGGATGTTATTCCCCCTTTGGCTGCTGAGAAAGACAGTTTCAGGTGGGATGAGATGGGAGAGTATATGTGCATTGATCCATCTGGTTTTGCTGGGGTAGTAGCTCAAGCTGAAGTCGGAGAGTGTGACGGACAAGATGGGGAGGCGTGATTTTGTCAGAGTGAATGCTGATTCTTGCAGGCTGGACAATGTGACTTTGAAACTCCTGCTGGGAGAGGCTTGCTGCCAACTCAGACAATGAGCTTCAGAATGGGATCACCGAATTTCTGATACAGTTGTGAAGGGTCTGTTATTCAGCGGACATCTGTTAGGGAGTTGAAGAAAAATGTTACTGCTGTGTATATCTATAAGAACTAGTTAGAGGTTGCGCAGGTCTAGCGAGGAACGATTATCTACAAGTACTAGTACTCCGTACTCACCACCGTGGATAATCCCTTGGCGGTGTAAGAACTGGACGGTTAACACCAGATCCGCAGCAACAGCTCACGCAAGACGAAGCTCCAGTAGTGCATGGGCGGCCGAGGACTTTGAATGCATCAAGCTACAACTGGCTGGTTCCATGACAAGGCAATCGTGAGCTCCATTGGGACTATTCTCAACGAAGCTGTCGAGCAGCTTCCTGATCAACGGATGTGAATGAAGGTGATTGAGAAAGTCTACTTCTTGAGACTCTGATGATGATGATGATGATGATGATGATGATGATGATGATGATGATGATGATGATGATGATGATGATGATGATGATGATGGTAATGCATAATCTGCAGTTTTTCAGACCGTAGAGCTGCCACCGAATCCCAGGTTGTGGACAATGGTATAACGCCCATCGCAGAGCTGGTCCCCAAGCTTTATAGGACAAAACCCGCCGGGGGAGTACTGTTCTAGCGGCTCACAATTCTCAATGAATTTATAGTCAGGGGAAGTCTCAGAAGCTATAGGCTCTTCGTCCGTCCTGTGTAGAGGGCGTGAGGTGTGGAGTGACCTGGGTATCACTTTTGGACAACAACAACAACAACAACAACAACAACAACAACCCCTTGACGATGCTAGGGATGGTGCTAGGACTCTCCGTGACAAAAGAATGGATATGGGGGGTGGCATCTCCATATGAGGTGTGGGAGACGCAAGCTGGCGGGAACCATTGATGTTGAGGAAGAAGCAGGCTGTCACCAAGCAGCTCAGGCATCAGGCCAGCAGCACAGGACAGGCAAACAGCTCCCACCACACGCCGCAAGCCTTCTCCATTCTCATCTTAGTGTACCCTGTCACGTCAGTCTCGTCCTGCAACCGCACCACCACCATTTATCCAACAATCATACATACTATATCGTAGTATCCATCACATCGCAAAACCCGATTTCTACATCATAAACATGAAAAGGAAAAAAAAGGTAAAAAAAAAAAAAAAAAAGAAATAGGTAGAAAAAAAACCGAATAAAGTTCAAGTTCACCAAAAATGTAACTCTGATATCCAACGCCGGGCTTACCAAAGCAAAGCAAGCCTTTGTTTCCAATATCATCTCACACACACTCGCGTATTCTATAGTTAACTAATTACGCTGCGTAACTAGTTACCAGCAACCTAGCTAATGCGCGTGCGCGGACCAGGGGACGACGGAGTAAGTAACTTAACATGAGTTTGTTAGTATGGAAGAAAAAATTTGCCAATGCGCCTTAACTCTTCGATTCTACTCTTCCTCACCTACCTTGCCTTCCCGCACTTGTTTGGAAAATGGTTGGGGGGGGAGGGGAGACACAATTCGGCTTATGCAGCAGAAGAGCGGAATTCGTATTCATGTATCGAGATCGAAGGGTTTTTTTTTTTTTTTTTTTTTTTTTTTTTTTTTTTTTTTTTTCGTGGTTTTTGTTTTGCTCTGTTCCTTTCACTCATCACGCCTTCTTGGCTGGTAGGTACTAGAGAGAGCGAGGAGATGTCTGGGAGGTTGGATGAAGGATATATATACATAATACATGGGGGAGGGCCCCTCGTATACGGATGTATGTAGTTCGTGTGACGAGGAGGGGCGATCCGAACTGGTACGAGCATGAACGACGGAAGGAAAGGAAAGATGGGAGGAGGATAGAAGATTTATATATATACGGAGTATATATAACTAACTATGGAGGAACCATTCCATTGAGCAGCTTAAAAAGGGGATTGGTTGCTTTTTGCCGCTGGGACTTTGGTATCACCATTGAATTAAATATGGGGCTTCATCGTTCGGGTTCGTAATAATGATAATAATAATGATAATAACGAATCTCTGGTTGTAATAGGTAGACCTTTGTAGGGCGGGAGAAAGGCGAACACGTTGTTGGCCTCGCCCTGGCGCATCCACGAGACAGTTGATCTGGTCGGATCAAAAAAGTACCTGGGACCGGACCGGAAGAAGCTTCCAACAGCGCACAAAAGGAGATTGTTGCTAATTATGTCTTCAATGGCAGATCGGCCGAGGGCATACTCCGAGGGGGAAGGTTCTCCGTGCAAAGTACGCATTGGCCCGGAAGAGGGGTAGATTTTATTAATAGAAAACGAAGCAATCTGGAGCTGCGGGGGCTAATGAGTGAGTGAGTGAGTGAGTGAGTGAGTGAGTGAGGGAGTGAGTGATTAGGGAGTGACCGACCACTGATGATTCCCCGAATCCTTTGTCGTACTACATCTGTAGAGTAAATCGTGATTGTGATAGAGGAAGGTGCAGCATCGCGCAGTGATTGGCTCAGTTGGGAGTGTGGGGGAGATGTTCTCCCATCCACGGTTGGGCGGTTAAATCTGCTGCTAAATGGGGAAAAGTGGAGACGCGGCAACTCTGTCGGGGCCCCACCCGGACCCACCGTTGACAAACATCGGGCCAATCAGACAATGAGGTCTGACTCCCGACTAACCTCGCTGCGACGAACCTATGACTGATGCCGGGCTCTGATTCGCCCATGCAGCGTTGCTGGCTCAATTGCGCCAAGGCTGCAGGTGCTTCTGCACGCACCCAATCCCCTTGCCCGCTGCCCCTCCCTGCTGCACAACACGGGATTTGGCTCGAGCTCGCCGATCGAATCGAGCGCCAAAGGAGGGGACGTCCATACGGCAGCAGTCCACTCACGGGGTGCGAGTCCATGGCCTTCCTTTCTCCCCTCACCTGCTCTCCCTTCGTGACCCCGTGACCCCGTGACCCCGTGGACAGACAGGAAATTATTACCGGGACACCTGTGGTTACATTATTTCAACGTTCCACTACGGAGTACAAAGCTCTCACTGGCCTGAGGATACACATTCTCTCTCCGATGTGTCCTATCTCTCCCACCATTGGAAAACTAGCAGGACTGATGTGCCAATCAGCATGGCAAGCAACAATGGTATTCCTTATACGGAGGAGTACAGCACATCTGCTTTTCTCTGCGGGAATTACGGAGCACAGAGTAACTCTCCTATGTAGGGCCATTGGGGGGAACACGGGGGAAAAATGGGTACATCACCAATTTACGCAAGTTCAGGGTGCTCATCGTAGTGTCTCTGGAGGGGCTCGAAATAGCAGCAAAACAGTCGTACGCCGCTGGTCCATGGATGTTTCTCCCCCCTTCCTCCCCCCTTTTCTGACAGAACCATTCTGTGAACAATCGGGAACTTCTGTGGATGTGTGCCCTGTCGTGCCACTGCACTAGCCGAGTCTGCAGAGATAGATCAATCAATTTTTAGGTGCAGCTAACTAGTGGTTCCCTTGCCCGGACTGCACGCCATCCAGCCTATCGCCCGCCATGCCCAACCCACTGACCACCCTGACCACCCTGACCACTCAACGGACCAGCAGCGTTCGAGCAACTTCCCGCCGACCCTCTGCTTCCTGCCTAAGCGGGTATGGCCTGCATGGTTTTTTTTTTAGAGATGGAGAGGCCAGGCACGATGGTCTGGCCAATCAATGGCTGAGGATTGTTTCTTTTCCTGCCCACTCGCCCACTCGCCAACTTCCCCACTCGCCCAATTAAGCCCAATTAGGCTCTGTCCCGAGGGTTTCCCCGTCCATCCAGTGGGCCTAGTCCCGTTGCGGCGCGCCATCGTGCATCTGATCCACCGCGGACGGTCAAAAATAGAAACGGCCCTTGTTTGGCTTTTTGGCGGGATCGGTCTCAGCCGAGGGATTCTTGTAATTCTTATAACGCGGGCTGCCCTGGATGCTGCAAAGAGCTTCAGAGTGCTTCTTGCTAGACGGCAGCGCGCGGCATCGAATTGCTGGACATTCTTCTCTTACTCTTCCACGACTATATCTGTCTACCTGTCTATCTTCGGTTCTACCATCCGATCATCCTATCCATCATCCTATCCATCATCCTTCCTCGTCTTCACTCCTCTCCTCCTCTTACCTCATCCGACAGATACGCCCTCTCTCCTTCACAAAGCCTGCTGGCCAAGCTTTACGCCATTCCTTGCTGTATACAACTCCTAATATATATATATATATATATATATATATATATATACATTCGAATCAATCCGATCTCCGTCGCATGCCGCTGCTGGAACCTACCCCGGCTTATACAACCCTCGCCTAATTTGAGATTTGATATCTCTCTCTCTCTCTCTCTCTCTATATCTCTCTCTATCTGCCTTACTCAACCACGGCTCCTGCTCAGGTCGGGAACCCAGACAAGCAGGATCTTGTCTCGTGTTGTGTTTTATGGTTGTTGGTTACTACTACTACTACTACTACTACTACTACTACTACTACTACTACTACTACTACTACCTATTAATAATAATGTCCTACACCACCATCGCCCCCCTGGCAAAGGCACAGGTGCCTACTACTCCCGCAAACATGGTTTCCTCCGCGTCAACCCCGGCCGGGAAGGTCTTCAAGAACTCGCGCAAGGCCACTCCCAAATCCTCGGCCAGGCCTGCGGGAGACTCCTCCTCCTACCCCTCGAAGATGGCTGAGAAGACCCATCGACGCTCCAGATTAGGTATGTTTGCCCGAATTCACCCCGGAAAGAAATCTATAATCCCCAATACTTATATTATACACTCTCTTGGATTAGGGTGCTTCACCTGTCGTCTGCGAAGGAAGAAGTGCGACGAGGGAAAGATGATCTGCAAAGCTTGCAAGAACCTGAAGCTGAAATGCCAATACAAGCGGCCCGTATGGTGGGGGAACAACGAGCAACGGCGCATCCAAAAGGAATTGATCAAGGACATCATCAAGAAGACCAAGCTCAATGAGAAAGCGTGCGCGAGTGCCAGTGCCCGCGCAAACAGCTGCGCCCATTCCACCCCCAGCCTGACACATTCCGCCCCAACGATCGACAGCTATTCGGATGGCTTGGATGGAACTCGCGCCCCGTCGGCCGAGTCGCACTTCTCCCTGGAACATGAGCTGCACGATTTTCCCTTCTCGTCGCATGATCCGTTTGACCCCTTCGGATCCCAACTCCAGACTCCCCATTTCGAGGCCGCCGCCTTCTACGGAACGGCACCGCCATACGAAGTCGACATCAAGACGGAGCGACAATTATACGTTAATGATATTCCCACCCGGCGAGATTCTTCCATCTCCACGTTCAGCACTTTCCAGCCACCGTTGTCGCATGCCACCCTACCAACGTTCCCGGGTGATGATTGGGTTCAGAAGGAGTATTTCGAAAGTTGCAAGGAATCCTTCAGCTCACCGGAAGCGAGCGACTTCGGCTTCTTCACCCTGCCACCCGAGCCCACCATCGCCGATATGTTCAATCTTGACGATGGCGACCGTCACCTTCTGGAGCATTTCTTCGAGCACATCATTCCACTTGTTTTCCCCGTTCTGGAGACGAGACAACACGGTATCGTGCAATCACGTATCTTACCCGCCTTGCAGGCCAACAAGCCTTACTTGCACTGTTGCCTGAGTATCGCAGCCATGCATCTCAAGGCTACTGACTGCGGCAATGGCGATCGGTTTGATAACGCCATCCTCAACCATCGCGGGGAGGCGGTGAAGGAGCTCAACGAGGCTCTGACGCAGGACACGGACAATCTCCAGATCCTGGACGCGATACTGGCCATGATCCTCTTTCCATGCACCGTTGGCTGCCCGAATGATGTGCTGCTCGATATCCCATGGCACTCGCACTTCCAGCCCGTCACCGAACTGATCGCTAGGCTTGGCCTTCCGCAAATGCTGCTCGACGCGGACAACCACAGTATCCCCGCACCCTTCGACATGACTCTGGTTGCTTGGATCGACATCCTGGGTTCAACGATGCTGGGAAAGACACCGCAGTGCGCACACCTCTACCGCACCAAGCTCCTGGCCGGCTCCTCTTCTGGGCTATATGATCTGATGGGCTGCGAGGACCGCGTGATGTATCTGATCTCCGAGATCTCCTGCCTCGACGCGCTGAAGATCGAAGGTTGCATCGACGACCTCCAGCTTTGCTCGCACGTCACCGCCCTCGCCCATCAGCTCGACCGCACCGAGCCACCACCAGGATCCCTCGCATATCCAACGAACGACACCGGTATCCTCCAATCATGCCAGCTCTCACAGAACATGACGGCGCTTTACCGCCTCGCCGCCCGCGTGTACCTCTGCAGCCTTGTCCCGGGCTTCCATCGCACCCAAGTCGGAACCATGCGCCTGATCTCCGACTTTGCGGACCTGGTAGACCTGATCCCCGGCGGTGCGGACGGCTTCGACCGCTCCCTTGTCTGGCCATTCCTCATCTGCGGCGCCTTCTCCACTCCGACCAGCCCATTCCGTTCCATGTTCGAACGCCGCGCCGAGATGCTTGGCCCCGCCGGCGGGAACGGCAGCTTCGGTCGGATGGCCTGTCTGCTGCGCGAGGTCTGGCGCCAGGCCGACCTCGTGGTGGTGGCTGCTGTTTCAGACGTGTCGTTCCTCCCGACTCCGGTGTCCGCCTCGACAACCCCGGGCGGAAGCCTGTCATCTGCTACCACCGCCTCCACCGCCTCCACCGCCTCAGGTGATGAGCACAGCCACCAGAAACCCGCCCCCAACCCCCTTGCGAACATCCACTGGCGTGATGTTATGAAGCAAAACAACTGGGATTTCTTGCTGATATAGATAGAATTTTTTACTATCGAAGCACACAGAAGAAGTAAAATATATATATATATATATAAATAAAAACCCCGTGTTCAACACATCAACCAACCAATCCCATCTCTTCAGAGCGGAATCTCATTTTTTTTTTTTTTTTTTTTTTTTTTTTTTTTTTTTTTTCATTTATTTATTTAATATCTATCTATGCTTTTGTTTCAAAGATACCCACCACTTTTATTTATTTATTTATTTTTTTTTTCAAAAGGTTGGCTTTTTTAAGTCTCTTTTCTTTTTCTTTTTCTTTTTCTTTTTTGGCATAGAGGTTTCTCTCCGGGCGGCATAATTTTTAAATTTTGCATGGGTAACAGCGCAATGGGCTGGCAGAGCGGGAATGGAATGGGAAATGGATGGAAACGGCGGGCACTTGATTAGCATTTTGTTTTATTTTTATTTTTATTTTTTTAAATTTTCAATATATATATATGGACATAACCAAGATACAAAAACGGAATCTCTTATTATTTTATATTATATTATCGATCCTCTACTCTTCATCACTACCCCGATCTGTAAGGCTAGAGTGGCTGGTGGGACCATGAATTACACATTTGATTTGGTTTGGTTTGATCTCAGTCCATTTCTTGGCATGATTTTAAGTGAGATCAGGATTAGAATGAGTAGACTGACTGTGTGACCATGCATGGGACTGGGACTAAATTTCTCCTCAGTCCCATTATCATTATCATTATCATTATTATTTATTATTATTATTCTTCATATTTTTCACAGGCCGCATGCAGCCTAAGGCTATGGCGGCCACACTTATTAATGTACTAGAAAACCACATAACTATGTTATCCTCCATGTGGGGCTTTTTAGTTAAGCATTCTACAATTCATTCATAGATCTCAGAGGAGGCTAACAAGCCTCTAGAAAGTCATCAATCACACCTGACAACCAGTCTATGCTTATCAGGGAAAAACTGTGAAAAAACCTGATAATTAACTAAACCATGTAAACACTTCAGCCAATAGAAGTTAGTATATAGTTATGTTAGCCAAGCCCTCAAATAACCAATCTTAGTCATCCAGATTTTACCCCTGGTCCGTACAAGCAGGCATTCTTTAGATTTAACTGTTTTTTAGCTGGAGAAATATCATTAATATTCTTGAAATACTATCACTATCATGGTATCCCTGCCTCTGTCCTTCAATCTTTCATCTGAGATGAATCAGCGGCTTCAGATCAGTAACAAGCTGTTCTCATATGGAGAGCAGGCCCTGGCCAAGGCCGTGAAGAACCGGCCAAAAAACACCAATAAGCAGTATCTGCCCAAGCAGAAGAAGTGGCAGATAAGTGAGCAAAGAAGCTGGCTATAAGATCTAATTCTAACACAATCAATCACAGAACTTCTGTATGAAGACAGGCTTTGAGGATGGAGAGTTGGTGACAGAGAAGAAGGAAACATCCGTACGGACAGGGATGGCAAAGCTGTTCCTCAGACTGTGGGCTGAAGCACAGTCAAGCTGTATGTGGCGGCAGTGGTGGATCTGTACAGATTCCAGCAGAGCAGAGGATTGAACTCCTCCTCTTACCCCCACAGACAGATGGTGACTGCAGTTCTTCGCAGTCATGAGATTAAGAAGACTGTATGGAAGTGGTTGCAGTATGTGGATTGGGGAGTCAACACCCTGCAGAATGAATACAATGAGAGGATGATGCTTCATCTGATGAAGTTCTGCTGACCAGACTGGTATAAGAATGATCAGACATCTGTGCTGAGCCACTTTCATACAGAGTTGAACTTCCTCATGAACCACAACATGCTTCTGCAAGGGGAGACATCCCGTACGGCACAGCTGCCTGATCTTTTTACCATCCAGCTTCCAAATGAGGGCCCCACCCCATGCTGGCCCATGATTCTCATCACAGACAATGATAAGACCAATCAGCTGGGGTGGCTGGAATATACTGCTGTGGTGAGACACAAGACCCCTCCGCTCTGTATGATATCCCATCTGGCATTCTATCTGTTCTACCACTGGAACATCGTATGGAAGGCCCCACCCAACTTTCAAAGATGATTCCTCTGATATGACATTCATCTTCTCTGTGGTCAGGATCCTCTCAAGCCTCTGTCGTACGACACCCAGCTGCAGTGGGTCAATCGTATGTATGCAACAACTGGGCTCATGTCAAGTAAAAAGACTCATCTTGGCCGGAGTCAGGGGTCCAGATATGCTGAGCTGAATGGAGTGTCAGAGGGCCAGATCCACTGGGCTGGCCGATGGAACAATGATGCTCTGATCAACTGCTATCTCACCAATATCCCCTGCGAATTCGTACAGGCGATGGCAGGGTTTGAGCCACAGGCTCAGAGCAACTACTTCCTTCCCCGGGTGACTGTCCCCCCCTCTGAGCAGCTGGAGACAGCCATCTGGCCATGGGTGGATGTCTGACTGAATAGATTTGAGTTGTACGGGGATCAGCAGAAGGGGCAGACAGAGACAGAGGCAGAGACAGAGGCAGAGTTGAAGACAGAGCAGATGCAGAATGAGATTGAAGCTGAAGACTCTGAGATGAATGATTTACTGAAGGACAAGCAGAATCTAACAGCTCAGGAATTCCTTCACCTGCTGAAGCAGCTTCATACAGTGATTCTTCAGAACTCTGTGGTGCTGCAACAGCAGTTTTCTGACCACCCTCTGTGGTCAGATCCACTCTTTGTACAGAAGGACTATCAGAAGTATGCTCTTCAGATTATTCAGACCCTTGAGACAGTGGTGAAGCCTCAGAAGCTTCAGATTCAGTGAGTGATACCTGCCATTGCTGGTCAGCTAAGAAATGTACAGCAGGAGTTGATTCAGTTCATTGATAAATGAGGTCATGAGAATCTGCAGCTGCAGCAGAAGATGACTCAGCAGCTTGCTGATCTGATTGATGATCAAATCACCTTCTTCATACAGGCAATTTCTCAGAACTCTATTCAGATTCAGAGCTCTGCTGCTGAATTGAACTGTCATTTCTTCTGCTGCTGCTATCTTCTTCTCTTCTGTCTCTGTCTCCATCTCTGCCTCTGCCTCTGCTGAGGACATCATATAAAAGTCTGCAGAGTCAAACTCTGCAGATCTGACAGCTGTGCTTCTCACCCCTCTCTGAATAGAGAATCAGTATTCTCTTTTCTATACAATTCAGTCAGTGTCTGATCTGTGGCGGGAGTGGACTGCTGGTCTGAGAGGTGGCCCATCTGTACAGAGTCTGAAGAATCAGAGGGATGACTGGCATAAAAGCTCATTCAAGAAGCAGATGATGTTCTGCTGCTGTAGAATCATCATCAATGAGATCTGTACACAGATAGCCTTTGATATAACTGTCAATGCTGCTGTGGAATCTGTGAAGCTGATGCAGCAGCAGGGAAAGCTCTCTCTCAATAAGTTGACAGAGCTGTTGAAGAAGCAGAGACAGAAGTAGTTGTTTTCTTTTCTTCTCTTCTTTATTCTTCTTCATACAGAGTTGTTTTGTATAATACTAACATAGAATAGAGTGTGTGTATGATAGATAGACAGAAGATAGACTTGATTAATTAAATCTCATTCTCATTGCTTCTAGTACTGTCTACTTGCTTGCTTACTTCTAACTTTATCTTTTCTTTCATCGTACGGAGGTGGCAGTGAGATGGTGAGTTGATAAAGAAGGTGAATAAGAAAGCAGTGAGTTGCACCTGCCATCTTGTGTCTGTCTGCCTGCCTGTCAACCTCTTTATTTATACCGCCTTCTTCTCTCTCTTCTTCCTCTTCTCTTCTTCTTTCTCTTTCATCACGCCATCATATCCATCATGTACATATAAAGGTCAGGTAGGTTGCTTCATCAGCTAGAGATCACAAGGCTAACCACTCTCTTCTCCTTCTTCATACAATGACATAGAGCTCTCACGCTTCTCAGCCTCGATCATCCTCAGGACCCCCATCACACCCTCTTCATTGCTGGTCAACAGCTGAACCTCTTTGCCCACAGTCTGCAGGCCAGGGCAGTTCTGGCACTCTCTGAGTGAGATGTGCTGTTTGTACAGGGCGCCATGACAGAGGCACAGATTCGAACCCATCATCCATCATACATCAATGCTCTCCTCATACAATCTCATGGCCGGCCGGAGCCACACGCGTGCCTGGCCTGCCGGGGTGGCCCAGGCTTACGTCCATTCCCAGAATGCCGCCGTCTGCCTGGCCACTTTGGTGGAGCCTGTGGCAACTGTAAGTGGCGGGATCATGCCGCTCGCTGCTCCGTATGAGATGGGGGTATAGAGGTGATTGACTTGGATGGTGATGATGATGATGAGGATGGCCCTCAACGGCAGATGGGCCCCCCCCCCGGGCAGCAGCTTCTCACAGCTGGTTCAACACCTGCTGCTCCTATTGTTCTGGAATAGCTCTCCCCCTGCTATGTATGATCCCTTTCTTCTTTTTCTTCTTTTTCTTTTCTTTCTTTTTGCCCATGCCCATGCCCATGCCCACTCCAGTCGTACGGAGCCTGTGTACGACACCTGGACATGACCTGCACCTCTACGTTGGTGCCCAGGACTAGTAGCCTATATGGTGAAGCCAAGCAGGCCATAGATAGAAATTAGAATAGCTAGCTAGCTTGCAGATTATATCTAAATAGCACCAATACACATGCTATTTTTCTCAACCAATCATATCGTACAAAGCCTTCATAACAGCCAAGATAACATGCCAAGCAGACCCCCCCCCCCATAACTCAGTTATCCAGGGGGGGGTTTGGCTGGGGTGGCGTCCGGGATAACCTGGTTATTTGGGGGGGGTCATGTTATAACGCCGCTAACGCGCCCCGTGGATAACTCTCTTTCTGAAGGAGCCAGGTGCTGATTATATCACGTGATCTGGAAATTTCATTGACGCGTGTGGAAGGATTCTATCTCCCAGTGACGATCCTCAGGACTTCACAATATTTCAAGGCTGTTAAAAAGTAATTAGAGGGAGGTTCGGTGGTTGAGATCAGGATTCTTGGGAATATTGTAGACTGTTTAGACCAGTCAAATTACTCAGAGTCTGCTCCTGACCATTTTTATAGATTGGCTCATAGACAGCAAGGACAAGCGAAACAATTGATCCAACAAATACTAGAAGTCCTATGTCTGTCTGGCACAGAATGACTGACTTCTGCGAGGGAAGTCTCCAAGGATTCCTTTGTGCAATCGAAATCAACCAAACTGCGAGACCGCCTCCTGTGCACGCGGACGCTGCGATAGATGCAGTAAACTGGAATACGAGATGCGCTTCCATTTTTTTTTCTTTTGCATTTCATTCATAATAGACAGACCATTTGAACATACATGAAGGAATGATGTGGACTGGAGTACTCCTACATAACTAATGGATTTGCTATCGTTCTTCTTCATATTCCATACAATGACCCTAGTGCCCTCTATAACTTCTCTGCGAACCAAACATGGATGTACATCCTGTGGTCCATGAGTGGTGCCATACTCAATCAACAGAGAAGTATGAGATGAAAATACTCGCTACAAAAAGAACTCTCAATTTATTACTACGGGTGGGAGTCGGGGGAAAGTTGGGTTTGGTTGGGCTAGGGTACGAGCCATAAATTGTTAGGGTCATCGGGGAGGTCCATGGGGGTTATGTTCCATGATATTAGGTTTGAAAGTCCAATGATATTAAAATCTTTAAACATGCACTAGTTATCAAAAGATCAAAACAGGATAATCTTGTGGGCCCGCTCCTTCACGCTCTGGAATGTTAGCTTTTCTAATAATCATTATTGTAGCGGCTCATCGTGCATAGTTGTCCAACTGAGTTCAATGGTGCTATTCCTTGAACTTTGAGGCGGAATTCTGATGGAGCAATTCCCCACAGCGCTCCAGGCTGATCTGAGCTTTTGAAAGTTCTTTAGAAAAGATAGATCTGTTCTTCCTAAGCCTTCTCCTCTTTAGCCCAAGGTTCGGTGATATAGCAGATAGCGCATTTCGCATCTCAGCTCGTTCAAAATCTACAAGCATAGGGCGATTGCAGCCCTCATTCCATAAAATATTTCGTGGCTCGACATCACGGTGCAGTACACCTGCAAGGTGAATCGCTTGAAGAGACTCTGATGTCATCTCAATCACGCATGCCGAATTATCCGATTTCATAATTTCGGAGATGGGCTTTCCCGCCCAGCTCAGAAGGAGCATATGGGTATAAACTCCCTCGTCATAGTAATACGGGTATTTTGGGTCAAGCACAACAATCCCGAGGCAAACCGGAATGTAGTTGCCTTGAATATCGTGAAGCCTATGGTATACTTTGTTTTCATGTTCGAGTTTATGTAAATTGTTGCGTTCGACGCCCTTTGCGAGTAGAGTGTAGCCATGCGACAAAAGATGGATTTTAAAAGCTGCCCCACAACTTCCCTTCTTGTAGAGAGGGCGACAGTTGGCATCCAGGCCACGGTCCCTGGAGAGCTGCTCTCGGATAAGAGCACGAAACTCCGCTGGCTGGATCCGTCGCTTAAGGTGAGTGAGATAGTTCGGGCAGGAGGTGTCGAGCGGACCATCGTCTCGTAGAGCCAGCAAGCACTGCTGGGAACAGTAAGGTTGGCTTTTGATCTTTGGTGGTTCAGCAGCATGGTCTATCCAATTGACATCGCTGTCTTCGCTGGATTGCCCTTTCTTACCAGATTTTTGATCCGGGTTAGAGCGGGCTCGAGCGTTTGCGGTTCGTCCACGGCGTGCGGATGGCGACAACGGAGATGGAGGCGGAGACATTGAGGGGGAAGGGCTTCTTGATTGAGGTACAATATCTGCGTGTGGCCGACATCTGGGTCGTAATGTCATCTGAAAAGGAGGAAGATTGGAAGGGCGTCGGCCCCGATACAGAGGTGAGGCATGCTTCTGTCGAGCGCTTGGAGGTGTTTGCTCGAGGATATCCGAGTATTCAACCGGCCAGATGCCAAGTTCCGCGACGGCATCATACCATTCTTGCGGGGCAGGAGGGGACTCTAGAGCTCTTAAGGTAAATGCTAGTACCTGAGCGACGGCGGTTAAACGGAGACTGTCATCATTGATTTCTTCAACATCTAGGCTGGGAGTACAGACGGAACACATGACGGATGACGGATCATCAAGAATGTGTAGAAAGATAAAGGCTTCTCCGGTGCACACATAGCCGTACCGGACTCCCTTGGCAACCATGTAGGAGAACAGCTGTGTGATGACGGCAGCGACTAACCACTTCGAGCAGAAATCAGAATCATCTGGGTCCTTACCAATTACTTCTTTGGAAGGATGAATGTACCCGATAGCGAGCGCTGGGATGTGCTCATCGCCATCCTGGCGATAGATGCAGAATCGATCTGCCTGTCCTCCCGTGACCATCGTGGTCTCCCTCTTCTTTGTTTTATTCTTCTTGCCCACTCTCTTTCCGGTACTTGATTCAGTCCCGACGATGGATTCAATGGACGACTGCTGATCACCCGGGTTCAAATCAGCCGCCCGTGTTGAAAGCCCAAGGTTAGCATGGCTTTCAAAGGTAATCGATCCGCGCAATACGAATGCCCTCTTAAGCTCATCATTCTCATATATTCGGTCTATTATGGCCCGCACTTGATTTTCTACCGTTTCCCGTTCATAGTACCGAAGATCCCACTCTGAGGAAATTGGACTGATGAGTTGGCGGACGTAGTCGAGCTGATGTAGGGAGGGGAAGAGCTTTTCTGTCAAGAAATGGGGATGCTGATCGAGCTTGTGCCACACCTTCATTTGCTCCTCAGTGAATGTTTCCCACAATGTGATGTGAGATGGAACCCTCCGATTTGTCGGTCTCGTTACCGCGCCTTGAGTTGTTCGAGTAGGGTCTGTCACGACCTCGATCGCGACTAACAATTCATGGCAGGCATGTAAAAAGAGAGGCAGTGTTGATGACTCTGAGCTCAGCCAGAGCTTCTGCTTCTTCACGTCGCCTTCTTTCGCTTCTCGCTTCAGCTTCCGCATCTTGACGCCATTGTCTTTCCTGATCAAGTTCAGCTCTTTCTCGCTCACGTTCAGCTCTTTCTCGCTCGAGTTCAGCCAACAATTCTTGTATTTTCGGATCCATTTTAAAGGCATAATCCTATCGTAATCTCCCTACAATGCTTGTATGTGCTTAATTACAAATCGGAAAACAACGTTGAGTGAACAAGGTGAACGGAACGGATTATCTTATTTCCGAATATGTTTTGAGCAACATCAACTGGACAGCGTAGCATCCTTAGGCAAACAAAAAGACTTCGAAGAATTCTTTATTAAGGTTCTCACAAAACTTTTTCTTCCTCCTCCAAGAAATCCTGAACAGGTAGCGAAAAAAAGTCGTTACTGAGCAATTTTATATGTAATGTGTTATTGATCTAGAAACTATCTAAAACAGTTGGCATGGGTCTGAAAGTGATGGTTTGTCTACCACAAAATCTGCTCTGTTTTGTATCTGCAAAGAACTTTGGTCAAAGGTCATAGGCCAGGATAGGTCCTGTGATATGTCCGCGTAGCTGTGCCAGCTCACATAAGTGTTAGGCCACTGGGGCAAAGGAGCTCAATCACACCAGCGCCATGCGGGGACGAACCAATCCAAACCCCCAACAATAAGACCCTGGATTCATAACAGCAATCATAGCACAAAGTACGTCCTATCCACTACCGCCATTTGGCTAGCGCGTAGATCTTGGCATAGGCCTTCTTTACGCTTTGAAGGGCATGCTCTCTCTAAGACGGTTAACCTTGCGTGTAATTATTGGAGTCAGAATAAGCAATTCAATTATCTACCGGTATTCAGTTTTTGAGTCAATATTTGGATATTATCTATTTCCAACACACTTATAGACAATAGAAATACTTCCGTTACTCCTATTACAATTATCCCCTTTCTTCAAAGGCCTGGTCCCCAGGGCTTCTTATTGTAACGTGCGAAGTTTGTAGTGGTGTTGCGCAGTTGCTGTTGAAATTCGCAGGGCCGGACTGGATTAATTGTCAAGGTTAATCCCGAAGTTGTTCGTTCTATCGTGACGGGCTTTCTGGATTGACAACGACCAGCGATACTCCCACAAGAGCTTGTTGGAGAGATCAATCTTGAGGGCATAATGTATCTACTGTTTAATTTTGTAAAATTTTTATTCGTAGATGGATAAATGCCATGTCAGAGTTGTAGGATTCATACCTTGCCGTGGCTGTCCGCGAGACAAAAACCAGACGTGGAGGTTCTGGCGAATGAGCATCATTTTATATATTCGCCTGCTCAATACATAGCGTTTAACGCATCCAATTATTTCTGTAATTAGGTTCACTCCACTTCTTAGACAGCTTGCTAAATCAGCTAGATAATCTACTACAAGGATGTTCCCGATTCACTCAAGATTAAGCAAATTCCCGATTTTGTTGCTCTCCTTCAGAATCCAGCGGGCCTCTTTGGCATCGACTCCCATGTCCTTCTGAACCAACATCTCCAGCAGTTCGGGAACCAAGACCTCCTGGGCATACACAACGGTCCCATATTTCGACGCCACGCTATCGATGCCGGCCAGTGAGTCGATGGCATCGTTAAAGTGAGACATGACATGCGCTGAGCTGGGGGGAAGGTCAATGATGAGGTTCCTCCAGTGGGTTCGCGGGATTGGGGTTGGAGGGTGTGTTTCTTCACTCACAGAATCTCATGGCCTCTAAGGCTATAGTAGCTGGTACTTTGCAGGACACTCTGAGAGAGGATCTTCCTGCCATGCTTCCGCACTTTCTTGTGCACAACACTCTTATAGCGGGAGCGGTACCTGGAATCATCGAGGATCCGGCGCAGGCGAGGATGGAATTGAGTCAACCGATCATCTAGCAGTCCCAAGCAATGATGGGATAATGAAGTCGGGGCCACTTGCGCTGTGCGGTTTCCTTTCAGTGCTTCTCACAGAACCGCAGCTGCTCGCGGACCCGCATGCGATTGTTGGCGGCATTGAACGCACTGGAAGCCTCCACCTCGACCACAGAATTGCACACAGAGCACATGGCGGTCACTGTTGAGGATGGAGATGGTGTGCGGGGTTTTGCATTTGGCGTGGCTGGATCATCTGCTGGTTGGGATTGTCGGCCGGGATAGTGATGTGAAGTTTCGAGGGGTGTGGGCGGCTTTGATATTGGAAGGGGTTCACCAGCCGACGCACGACCTGGTAGGCTCGCATGGCATCAGCAAATACCCATTGCAACACACATTCTATGCATGAGCGCGCTTACATTTCCCCTCTTGCCTCAGCTTGTCGGTGGGAGGGTTGCTTGTGTGTGTATTCTGAAATTTTGTGTACCATCGCTGCTGCAATGAGCTGAGCTGTCTGTGTGGAAACTGCTCCTTGATCTCCGTCCAGGAGAAGCCGTCCTGCTTCAGAGTCATTAGATGGTTGTCCTCCTCTTGAATCCAGCAATGTCTTTTCCCATTCAGATCCTTGACCCTCTGTTCACTGCAATCTCTTTCAGTGTCAGCTGCAGCTGTTGTCTCACTCATGAGATCTGAGGCAGTCATTGAACAGCCTGTGACCATCTTGAAAATGACTTGGACCACTGATGATGAAAGCATCACGGCTTCCCCTCAGGCCAACAACGGAAGAGGGCAACTACATATCTCATCATCATTAGAAGGTCGGGAGTGGGTGTATGTGTCCAGTCCATGATTAATGTTCGGAGGGGTTGTGTAAGGGTCCTTCACAGTCATCGCTTGCATCTTGCTGTCTTTCTGTTCAGCACCTTCATGAACTGCAGCGGCTGCTGCCCTTGGAATCTGAAACCAAGGACGGCGCGACACAGCATCGGATGGCGGTGTGGGAAGCCTGTGATGCTTCAATGGTGGTTTCATTGGATCATCCTCTTCACTGCTCGCACAGTAGTCATCGTCTGTATTGTCAGAGTGTGCACTCGAGCTACCCGTGTCGGACATGGTCGTGTCGTCTTCAACACACTGCACGGGTATCCCGGGAAGCTTACAGTCCTGGGTATTGGGGACCTCACGCCTTGATCATGCATGACTCTTCCGTTGGTGGGTCCGGAGTTGGCTTAATATGTCTTCTTCGAGGCGATCCGCGATGACCGGTACTTCGACCGCGACCATGGGGTGTATGGCACCGGTACCGGCCCCGTTCCGGCATTGTTTCTTGAGTGAAATAGAACAGCCACTGGTGATGCCAGTGCTGGCTTTGTCGCTTCTGCCATCCGCCTTGGGAGAGTGAGATATGGATGTTGCACGGCTAGAAATGTCTCATTTGGTGGGAGATGTGAAGGTGCTGTCAACAATGGACCCGTTGGTAGCGCTGTCATCAGATTCTACCATGATCGGTGGATTGAAGGGTGGAGGGTCATCAGAACTGCTTCAGGGTCATTCTCATCTGTGCGATGTATTCTGATCTGACCCCGGCTTCAAAAAGCCGGCTTGTGGAGTCGGATCCAGAGCGGATGTTGAACTGCCTTTGCCAAGAAGAGCCTTTGTGCCGGTGGATCCGATCAGGCCGCATTCTACAGCGGGTGAAGGAACTGGTAAAAATTCATCGTCCTTCTCCTGGCCTCTGTTCTCATCCCCGTCAGGAAAACCTTGGAGACGCCCTGGTGTTAGAAACCGGCTTAACCAGATAGAACAAAAAGAAAGGGAAGCGAGAGAGAGAGAGAGAGAGAGAGAGAGAGAGTGTGTGTGTGTGTGTGTGTGCTGGCTATCTACTGTGAGAACCGAGTCTCTCATTCTGCAAATACCGGCTCGAGCATTCCACGACTGCATCACTGGGGATGGGAACGCAGAGAGAATCAAGTCCCGCAAAGAATTCATCAAAGTCATTCAGACGAGTATCCCCTGCCCGAGACTGGACCTCATGATGATCTTTGAAAGGGGGGAAAGGCGGAAATTGCGAAGGACGACTGGAGGGAGGAGGATGAGGGGCAAAGGATGGTAGAGTGTTTGAGAGCTGATGGAAGATGCAGGGACCGTCTGGAGAGATTGGGATGCAGGAGGTATAGGGTAAGAGGATTGTGGTTGATGATTTGCGGGCATGGGTCTTGAAAGGGGGAGATTCGCGGGGTTAGGGGACCGAGGAGTTTTCAAGGCCCTCGGGGGGGGATTGGAAGGGGTATAGATGTTCCAGTCGCTGCACATGTTCGCAGGAAGAGATGGTGATCTTGTGTAGTTCATTGAAACAGCAGTGGTGAATCCATGGGGGAAAGCAGACCATTTTATCTACTGTTTTCATGGCTCTGGCAAGAGCTCCATCCTCTGTGTTCCTCCAAATAAGCCTGTCAGCCAGAAAAATCTACACCTGCTTAAAAGAGAGCTGATGAGTGCCAGGCCCCCCAAACCAAACACCATCGGCCACTGCACATGTAACAGCAGAATGTAACTTAAGCAGGTGTGAGTAGCGGTCAGCCATGTCCATCATCTGTCGGGTGGACGCAGAAGCAGCGCCACAGCCTCCTCCCATCCAGGTTCAATTTCATTTGAATGATCCAGAAATGGAAGATGAAAGGACCATGGATGAATTGGATGTGAATCCCTCAAGGAGAATGAGAATGAGCAGCACATGACAGCTGTGCACACATGCAGCTATAGCCTCACTTACACGGCCTCCTCATGCCTTCGGCCTTGCGACTTCCTCCTGTATCACACCATCCCTGCATCTCTACATGGCGTACGCAGCGCAGACACGCTCCGGAAAGCCTGATGCGAGGATGACCGGACGATGCGACTTCAGCTCGCTGGCGTACCATATCGCAGGAATTTCCTGGCGGGGTTGATCACACCGGAGCTGAAACTGCGGTCCTTCGAACCACGGGCAGAAGGAAGGCCGGAAACACGGCATGTGATCGACCTCCCTTTCCTGTTATTTCTTGGTCCGACACATCGAGACACCAGCAAATAAAAAAAGTCGAAGAATGAGCCCAAGGTCCGGGGGAAGAATGGCGCCGGTTCAGCGACGCCGCAATTGGGATCGATGATCCATGCCTAGCGGGGTTTCACCGAAATGAGGCATTTTTGCCATTGGCCGCTGATCAGGAGGCACGTCTGAAGCGCAAGAAAGAGAGGGATTACGGAGGGACTGAGGAACTGTGGGCGGGGTTGACCAGTTTGCGGATACGGGGGGTGATAAGCTATATATTTTGTTTTGTTTTTGAGATCGCATGTATCACTTCAATGCGAGACGAGAGTAGAGAGTGAAGGAGCAGGAAGAGGAGTGGAAGAAGGTATAAGGCAAAGAACACATATGGTATATATGAAAAAGAAGCCTAGGCGGGTTCGACGCTGATGCCAACGCTGCAGAGGCCTTCTTCGACCAGCGGCGACCAAATCAGGGTGATGGACGGCTGGGTGGTGGCGAAGTGGCAGTGGGTCGGGGGAACGAGACAGCAGGGGGGCAGAGAAGAGAAAAGAAAGGGAATGGATGAAGGGAAAGGGAGAAAGGGAAATAAGGACGCAGAAGTGTGTGTGTGAGGGAGGCAGTTGAAGCAGCTTTATAGTTGCGACAGATGATGTTGGAGAGTCAAAGCTGACCGGCGGGTCAACGCCATGCCCGAACAGGGCAGCGCCAGACCGAATCGATCCGCGCTAGACCACACGCGGACGGCGCTTCGCAACCATTACTGAATAAAGAATTCATCTGTATTAACAACTCATCTATTGCAGTGTTGATACTATTTGCAAAGAAATCTGAAGAAGGTCTATGATTTTGCATTGACTATTGAGAATTTAACAACCTTACACAAAAGAACTGATATCCCCTCTCACTCATCAATGAAACATTCAAACAAATAAAAAAAGTAAAATGTTTTACAAAACTTGACATCTTTGTGATCTTCTATAAGATAAGAATTAATGAAGATGATGAATGACTGACTGTCTTCTGTATGTGCTATGAATTATATGAATGGACAGTAACCCTCTTTGAATTGGTGAATGTTTTGAGGATATTTTAAAAATACATTAACTGAGCTCTATGGGATCTACTTGATGAGATCACCTCAGTGTACATGAATGATATCTTGATCTTTACTGATGGATTGCTCATGGAGCATTGCAAACACATACAATAAATACTCAATCATCTACATGAAGCAGAACTGCAAGTAGACATTGATAAATGAGATTTTGAAATCAAGTTTACAATCTACTTAGAATTCATCATTGAAGCTGAAAAAGGTGTATGCATGGATCTCAAAAAGGTGGAAGCAATCCTCAATTGAAAGACATCAGTCAGGGTAAAAGAGAC